>NW_022170596.1:47851897-47953182 GCF_008802855.1 Photinus pyralis | reverse complement strand
GGTTTATGTCGCCCCTAGGAAAAAAAAACAAAATTCCGCGACGCGGAGTTGTGCGCGTTGACAAGATCTTCCCGACGACACAATTTGAAAACAATCGGAGAAAAACTGTAGAAGAAGATAGATAAAAACTGAAAAATCTCCAGGTTAGTATAATACGCTCGGGGATGGCGTCAGATGTCGTCGACTCCAAATCTTGTAGCCCCATCCCTAACGTTCTTAATTACACGGCCCCGATAGTTACATGTACACTCCTTGTCTTTTTACAAGCGTTTTTTCTACGGGCGCGCATTTACTGCCACCAGCCAGCCAGCCAGCCAAAGTGAGATTAAAAGCTATTTTTACAAAAAAATTTTTTTGCAAAAATGCGCTATAATAATAAACAGTAACATGAATAGAACAACCGCAAGAGAGGTAATACGAGCAAACATTATCATATTCGATCAATTTATTTCAAAAAAGGGATGACCTAATTCGTTAATTAAACATTTTTATGTTTCTGATCACGAAAAAACAGGAACCCGATTAGTAGTAATTCGAATAATGAAGGAGTGATGCTGAATTTAAATCATTGATTATGTAGTCTTACGAAGCAAACAGACAAACTTGTAAATTTCATGTTTATATCGGGCATGTAACTGGGTATTATCTACATTTACAAAGCGTCATATATAATTTCGAGTAGCGCCGAACGAATCGCGAATACTTCAGATTGATAATGAATACGAAATGGTCGCGTGGGCATTAAATTACAAATACTTTTGCTAGTGCGAATTCGCCACTAAATTTGGAAATTCGTTTAATGTGGTTTCAGTTTGGCTGTTCCGAGGATTTAGGGCAAAGGGAGAAAATTATGCGACTTGATTTCCACGATTTCGAAGGTTTCGATTTGTTTGACGGTGGCGACCTCATTTCGGCGCAAAACTTTTCTAAACGCGTAAATGTGTAATAAAAAGAGATGTGGCTGTTAGTTAGGGAACTTTTCGAAAAGTACTGTTCGTTACTGTTACTAGCAAACTTTTGGAAACGATTACGAAGGCATAGTTCAGAACAAATCTGTGGCTAGATAAGAGAAACTAATCTCAAGTAGCACAAATATCTAAATTATACGTCAGGCGTTTTGTTACTTGAGATATATTTTGTTATGTGTACGTAATTTTATAAAAGCGTGCGTAAGGGTAACTAGGTGATTAGATTAAGTTAATTAGTACCAGTAAAGATTTTTAATATACTAATTTTCCTAACTAATTATCCTTTATAGTCAATTTCAGACAAATTACATGTAGATTAAATCACATGCTTCTTTGCAAGTATTGGTTACAGGGCTAGTTCGTTCTACACACAAGATACACCCTTCTCAATACGATGTGATAATCAGTACGACCGAATTTCAAAATTCAATTTGTGGTTTGCCTGTAGTAGTGCCCAATAATTCACGAAGCTAACTTTAGTTGAAATGACTTTGATTCCTTGTAATAATTTTTGAAAATTGCAAAAGTGTAGTTCGCATTTGATTAACCTCCAGACCAAGTTTATAATGGAACTCCTTTAATACTGTTATCCTAACGCCCGTCATGTCACCTAGATACCAGATATTTATAGATATTAAGATTGGGTGAATACCAAGCTTTTTTGCATAGAATATATTGTATTAGTCTCAGGAATGATTTATGGGGGTTTAACTGGATACACGAGACGAATTATTATTTTTATTATTTGAAGACACTTTTCTAAAAGCGCTATTTTTGATAGATTTGGATGGAGCTAGGAAGCTGTTCTGTCACGAATTTGGCAATGCTGTTAAATTGTACTGATAAATTATCCATTATATCGCAGAGACTCTTCACCTTAGTCACAGAACGCAAAAGTTTTATAATATAATGACGACAAGAAGTAAATCGACATTAAAAACCTTAGAGGAGCTTTTGAAAATTAACTACTCCTAAGTACAGTTATCGCTTCTAGAAGACATAAAATGGGAGCTTAAATTTTTAAATTATCCGGTTTGTGTTCTTTATTAGGTACGAGTTTCAAACTGGAGATTACACAGAAGGCATTAATTCGAAATTTCCGATAGCTTCCAGCGCACTCGCGCCCGGCTCTGTTTGCTTTATAAAACACGGCGCGAGGAAACATAACATTAGCTTATTGACATTAAACTTGGTTCTGGAAGTTTCAACTTACGACATTACCTTATGCAATTTTCTTCTCGTCTAAAAAATGAAATTCCCGATAAAACCTGACAGGCATTCGTCCCGAAAACGGCGACGGGGAGCGACGTTAAATAGTTCACACTCCATAAACTTCCAAAACGTTTAATAACATTCGGAAACTATTTAAAAGCGCGCTTTATAAAACGTATTATTCAATTAAAAAAGTTAACGCTAATGGGAAAAGTTCGCCGACAATTTAAATAACAACAAAGAATATATTTGAAAAGTGGAAAATTCCTTGCGAGGAAAAATCTTATTGAATTCCTACCCGATGCAGTTTCTCGAAATTACGATAAATTCAAACGAGAACGGACCCATAATGTACGTACGGCGAGGAAGAGGCTTCTGCATCGAAACGGCCAAACAAAATTTATTTTACGTGATCAATTTAGTATGCGATTCGCATAGAAAACGTCCCGTCATTGGAGCAACCAAATTACATTAAAAAACAGAACATTCAGACCATTATTGTGTTTAAAACGGCGCATAGGGTATGTACAATGCGCGTTTTATTCTACGGAAATTCGCGATGCAATTTTCTTGGGGACGTGAATCGAAACGCGTTACTCTATTTTCCACATTTCGAAATCTTAAGTAATGAATAATGTAAGATTAATTTTAGATCCTTTCATGCTGCTTAATGATCTATTTATTTCCTTCTCTATTTTGCAATCTAAATAGGTAAAAAGTAGGTATATTACGTAAAACTGCATTTTTCTATTTATTACATTTCTGATTTATACGTTCTTTTACGACTACAATTACACCAGTGTTGTAACTTGATGATCATGGTGATTACAAAGAAATCATTATTTTGATGTCCAAGAAAAAAGAGTCAATATGTATCAAAGAACCACTGGGTTCTCGTTGTATATCCATATACTTCTAGTCGAAGAGCAACCTTCCATTCATAAATTTTTTGAACATTAAAGGAAATAACATACATCCTTATAAAAACATTCCAATTACACTATAAGCTCTTGTCGATAACTGTTTACCGGCATCAAGCATGGAAATAAAGTATCTGTACCTGTATCTAGATCCTTTTAGCGCATTTCCACAAAAATAAAAAAAAAATGCGCTATTGTGGCCACTTTGTCCGTCCGTCCGCTCGTTTTGCGACGCTACTAGTTCTTTATCTTAAGAGCTATTGTTTCTACTTTTTTCGCTATTTGGTTCGTTATGGTGTCGAGTCTTGTACCAAGGTAGGAATTTTTTCTGTACCGCTTACAAAAAAGTTATTGTAAAAAAAACGAAAAACCGTTTTTTACATGTTCCATAATTTTACACTTTTGCCGTTTATTAACGATCCTAGAGATCGTTTATAATTTTGCATTGCTATCTGGTCGTCTGCCTGTTGGTTCCGTCCGTCTGTTCCTTTGTCTGTCTGTCCCTCTATCTGTCCGTGTGAACGATAATTTTGTTTAGAAATGTCCGATCGCTTTACATCTCCGTTAGTTATGAACTGAATTGCATGAATTCAATATGGGCATAGCTTTAGCCATATAATACGCAATGCCAAAAGTTGAATCGAATTCACAGTGCCCTTTTCGCATCTCGGCCATTTATAAACCGAATTGCAAACTTTTTTTACTCATAAAAGTATTTGAATGAAATTTGATACATAGGCACTTGTAATAAAGGAAAATCAAACGCCAATTTCAAAATTTGGTTTTGCGCATGCGCAGTGCCAACTTTTTATTTATGGAAGAATTTAAATAAATGTGATACATAGGCACTTGGAATAAAGGAAAATCTAGCGCCAGTTTCAAAATTTTATTTTGCGCATGCGCAGTGCCAACTTTTTTATCTATGGAACCATTTAAGTGAAATTTGATACTTAGGCGCTTGGAACAAAGGAAAATCTAACATTTAGTTTTAAAATTTAGGTTTGCGCATGCGCAGTTCCAACTTTCTTATTTAGAAAAGCATTGAAATGAAATTCTTCTCATAAACTGAAATTGAAGTAGCACGTCAAAAATGGATTGCCCATGTGCAACGCTATCTTTCATATTTGTGGCCGGTTTTTACGATTTTAACAGAAGTTGCATCTTACAATAATGGGAAATGAATGCAAGTGGAAATGCGCTTTATGTAAATCGCTTACGATCGTTTACGATTACTTTTTAACTTGTTATACATTGTGGTAGTTGCTAATAAGTTTCAGATTTTAAGTAAAACATCTGCCATATACACACAAAAAAAACATTAAATGTATTCATTCTTGTAGCAATACAAATGTTTTTTTTACTGAAAAAATCCCTTTGAACGCATAAAAGAATAATGATGAAACAGTGGGTAGTAAACAATAACCCCGACATTAAAATTAAAAACAAGTTAAAAAGTAATCGTAAACGATTTACATAAAGCGCATTTCCACTTGCATTCATTTCCCATTTGTAAGATGCAACTTCTGTTAAAATCCGGCCACAAATATGAAAGATAGCGTTGCACATGGGCAATCCATTGTTGACGTGCTACTTCAATTTCAGTTTATGAGAAGAATTTCATTTCAATGCTTTTCTAAATAAGAAAGTTGTAACTGCGCATGCGCAAACCTACATTTTGAAACTAATGTTAGATTTTCCTTTGTTCCAAGCGCCTAAGTATCAAATTTCAGTTAAATGCTTCCATAGATAAAAAAGTTGGCACTGCGCATGCGCAAAATAAAATTTTGAAATTGGCGCTAGATTTTCCTTTATTCCACGTGCCTATGTATCAAATTTCATTTAAATTCTTCCTTCCATAAATAAAACAGTTGGCACTGCGCATGCGCAAAACCAAATTTTGAAACTGGCGTTTGATTTTCCTTTATTCCACGTGCCTATGTATCAAATTTCGTTTAAATTCTTCCATAAATAAAAAAGTTGGCACTGCGCATGCGCAAAACCAAATTTTGAAATTGGCGTTTGATTTTCCTTTATTCCAAGTGCCTATGTATCAAATTTCATTCAAATACTTTTATAAGTAAAAAAGTTTGCAATTCGGTTTATAAATGGTCGAGATGCGAAAAGGGCACTGTGAATTTTGAATCGATTCGATTCAACTTTTGGCATTGCGTATTATATGGCTAAAGCTATGCCCATATTGAATTTCATGCAATTCAGTTCATAACTAACGGAGATGTAAAAGCGATCGAACATTTCTAAACAAAGTTATCGTTCACACGGACAGATAGATGGACAGACAGACAAAGGAACAGACGGACAGACCAACAGGCAGACGACAGATAGCAATGCATTATAAACGATCTCTAGGATCGTTAATAAACGGCAAAAGTGTAAAATTATGGAACATGTAAAAAACGGTTTTTTGTTTTTTTTACAATAACTTTTTTTGTAAGCGGTACAGAAAAAATTCCTTCCTTGGTACAAGACTCGACACCATAACGAACCAAATAGCGAAAAAAGTAGAACAATAGCTCTTAAGATAAAGAACTAGTAGCGTCGCAAAACGAGCGGACGGACGGACAGCCGGCCGGACGGACGGACGGACGGACAAAGTGGCCACAATAGCGCATTTTTTTTTTATTTTTGTGGAAATGCGCTAAAAAGGGCCCTCCGCAAGCTATTTCTTCCGCAATATACGTAAAATTTAATTATGCGAACCCTTTATTTGATGGATTTTTTACAGTGCATGCATCAACTTATCAGTTTAGTGTTGATAAAAGCCACACGTATAATAACTTCGCGAATTTCTCGAAAATGGGCGATCTCTTGAATATTCAGTTTTCATTCTTGCGGTTAGTACAATTTATTAATGTAGTGCATTTGCAATTTAAAAAAGAATCATCGAGTGTGCGGTTTATTATGATTAAACGAAAACGTTGCATTTTTAATTAACCAACTGGCCAAAAACAATACGCGCCCCAGTGCTCGTGTTAAATTTTGTTAAAGCTCATTAAGGGGTAACGGCCATGCGACTTTTACTGCTTCATTAACACCTACTGGACGGGAATAATGCGTGATTATTCGAAAGCTATGACTCTAATAATCGCTTTAATTTAAACAGCCAATTAACGATAATATTTAGCATCAATTTGGACTTGCCGCAAGGCACAAAAGTACATTTATGGATTATCGATGTGTTTAAACAGGGATCGGCGATGTACAATCAAGGGTTAGTTTCAAGTGCACGTAACAATGGCTTCAATCACACTCGAAACGTATATTAATTGTCAGTTAATTAGACATACGGATGTACTCGTAGTTGTGTATAAACTTACAAAAAATTTACCCAAACTGGCATTGTGGTTTAAGACATATGAAGGATTGTGCGGTTCATAAAGAAAATAATTAAATAAATAAATTATAAAGTGATTATTTGCGCTTTTTTGTTTTTCTGCCCCGGGAGTCTTCCTTGATTAACAGGGCGATTTCACTATGAAGTAAGGCGAAATGCGCTTCGGGTGGGGCAGCTGTATAACACTACTGGTAGTGTCCACAAGGGATGTCGAAGCCGTAAATTTTACCACGTACAATACAATATTATTTTTATTATGTAGAAATTCGTTGTCAACTTCTGGGGTTTGAGTATTTTTACGAAACTTCCTACCTACTTCAAGATTTTGCAATCTAAAACAGCGGTAAGAAAGAAAGTTCTGATCCCCACAAATACTTGAATTCCTGGAGACACTTATTCTACCACCCATTTTTTTTTAAAACATCTAAATATCAGGTTTTCTAACGCTATACACTGGCTAGTCAAAATACAAACGATTGGTAGAGTTGGCGCTGAGTTTCCACAAAACCGCCGCATAAACGGCCAACTAGTTCAGCGTTGAAACACAAGTCCTTTCTGGTGTATCCTTGTATTTTAAAGGTTACAAACAAACCACATTTTTATTAACATAACTGTAACGTTAGTGATTTTGCGCAAAAATTGTTACTACGTATTAATTTGCACTTCAATGTTCATTATTATTATAAAATAGGAATATTATGCTGTATCTTAGGGAGTAATAAAGATAAGGCTATATTTTCACAAAAGAAAATTCTCAAAATAACTTTTGGTTTCATATCAATCACCGCTCGGGCGCAAAATATGTTCTCCAAATCACAAAAGCAGCATTCGAAAACGAAACTGTCCTTAATCAGTCAATTTGCTGCTATTAACTTTTATCTGTTTTGTAAAATAAGGTATTCAAAAAAATGCTACAACTTTTTTATGTTTTCTGAAGATGTGAACTTTCTGCTTAGACGCCTTAATTAAGGTGTAAACCGACACACTCGACTCAACTGCCCCGAAGCTTTTCCACTTTTCTTAACAATTATCTAAAATGGTATGTATCGTGTCACAACTTTCCATTTTTTGTGAGCCTACCGTGTTTAAAAAGCACTGACTCCTGCTAAATCCGTTATATCTGGTCCTTATATATTTATTTGATCTATACAATATACATCCCAAACCTATATCTGCAGCTCTAAGTATTATTTGTCTGCCTCGGGTGTTTTCAAACTACAGCATGTTTTAGCAACCCTTTACTTAGACGTAACTCGATAACTTGTTACGGGCGTTGCTATTTTCCAAGCTACTACTATATACAAATGAATGGATAGATCTCGTATTAATTAATGAGTATTTTGTTGATTTTTTCAAATTAGAAAATATTTCTAACAATAATAAAAATAAACTGTGAAACCAATTGAACATAGAAGAGAATGCGGGCAGTGGTTTTATAATTGAAAGAACCAAAAATTCATTTTGCCAACGTCAGATACACTAAAAAACATTCATTAAGTTACCGTTTTGCACCTAACGTGAGATTGTTCAACGCTTCCTATTGGAACAAAGAGCTATAATCATTAACTATTAATATAGAAATTTTCAGTCTCATAGTGGTTGAGTGCTTTTCGATAACGATTATTGCGTGCTTTAGTTTGGGGGCTTACGTCAGCGCGCCGTTAATTGCTTCCCAGTATCTTCAGTGTGTAATTTGTTGTAAATTTCTATACCAGTTAATTATAGTTAACTTTGAGCTTTGTCTTGCATCATTCAGTTTTACTCGCGTACATATTTGCCAGTTCAGATTGGAAGCTACCTACTCTATACAGATTTGTACACCTGACAACTCCAGATTTGCCAAAAATTTAAATGAAAAAATTTGTATTTTTACAATATTCCTCCATTATACGAAAATTGTATCACAATTCACAGTGTTTAAAGCGGCACTAAATAATTCCAATTGCCATCAATGAACAAGAGACGTATAACATGATCAACTTCTGCCGAAACATGAACCTTTTCTTTTCAGGATATCCAGGATTATGTTCTTTTCTCATCTAGTAAGGGTTTTCCCTAAACGAATAACGGAAATTTGGATTAATACTCTTCAGAAAATAAAACATGTTTTATTATTTGCATTACAATAATTAAATTGGAACGCCTCAGGAAAACCAATTAATTACTAATTATTTTCGCAGAATTAAAACAATCCAAAGAGAGAATGGCAGTTCCGAAAACTATAAAGTTTCGTAGTAATTGGTGGAAATGCGCGCAGAGGCATTATTAATTAATTCCGCGTGGCGCCGTGTCAAAAAAGTGCATCATATATGAAATATTGATTCAGTTCGTGTTTTCCATAAACGAGTCAAAAATGTCTATATAACTTGTCCGAATTTTATTGTAGTTTCATTTATTAGACGCGTTAACGTGTAACTTGTTATTATCGAATTGGAGCTTTTATTCCTGTTTTCAATTTATTATCTTTATTTGTTCCGATTGCCTTTAATTAAAGTAATATTTTACTTTGATAGAATTCAACTGAAAAAGCTCTCGGGCGTGATCTATAAAAAAATTGATCGCCTTTCATTAATTATTTATTATTATTAGTGGTCGAACCAGATCCACATGAAATAAACGGTATTTCTAACCCCATCGAAAATTACGTTAAAAAATTTAATATATCCGCGCGCCGTGCAGGCTTTCATCGCGATTCCTTTTGCAAATAAAATTCCCTTCTGCACAGACGATTTTTAGTAGATTTTTTTATGAGTAGGTACATACCGATCAAGTTGGAATTTCTAATCGGTTTTCCTTATCAATATTTTTACATGCTTAATGCATCCGGAATGGGCGTGATTAATGGAAAAATGGGGGGTCAAAAATTGAAATTTGCGTGAGCTAATCGAAAACGTTAATTTTCAACACAATATTCGACCTTAATTGGATATTTATGTATATGTTATAATGATTTCGCAATTTTTCTTCACCAAAAACTTTCTTTGTTACTTTAGCACTTCACCAAATTAATTCGGTACCGCCTCGTAATTCGAAATTATTACTTTATATTTCATATTAATCCATTAGAGAGCGGTTTTAGCACTTTATTTCCCGATTGCCCCTTTTCAGGACCTGTTACACGACTACGGCGGAATTTTTAAATTCTACTCTCTTAACCCTTAAATAGATTAAAAATAGGATCGGTTAGATGTCTACATTGTTGTGTAGAATCGAATATCGAAAAACCAACGTTATTCTAAACCTCTATATAATGGTGACTTACTTTTGAAATACGTGTACATAAATAATAAAATTGCCGGCGCGTCAGTTAGGATTTATGACAGGCGTTTCCAACCTAAAGATTTCTTAAAAACGGTTGTTCTATTCAGTATCCATCTTCAATATTTAAATCAAAGTGGACATTTTTATCTATCGTTTTTTAAGTACAAATGGGCTGTCACAATTGGGTGCTTTAGGCAGGTTCGCGTATTTATGCCGGTAAATTTGAAATTGATAAATCGGGTTCGTTACAACAATAAAAAGGGAAGATAAGAGTAAAGTTAATTTAGCGTTCCGCCATTTCTTTATAAAGTAAAATGGCGCTTTCATATTTCCCGAAACAAATTGTCACTTTATTTCTAGATTAAATGTAGGTAATAAACTGGTGATAATCTCATATTTATGTTGATTGTGCCTTTATTCGTGCTAAACGGGTTGAGATGAAAGAACGTTGGGGTTGTTTTTAATTGGGCCACTTGTCGCTTATACAGGGCCCCGTGCAAACAAATTTATTCTCCGAGCTCAACATTCATTACGGCGCTTATGTGTTTATTCGAAGCGTTCGTGATACCCAAGGGTCGGTCTCTATTAGATGAAATCATCTACAATGACAATTCGTTCATTTTCGGAACGTTATATGATTGGTATTTACATTCCGGGTCGGATGACTCTAAATATCCATTGCGACCTCGACAATAAGTAAAAGTTAACGAATCGAAAAAAATGAATAGAATTCGCACCTTTTACAGTCTGTTTCAAATTAAATATTGGTAGGCAACTTTCTTAGTTGTTTAGTAACTATCAAAATTGCGTTTTTTGTCTACTAAATCCAAATCTGTAATTAAAAAAATAAAACAGTATGACATTTTTCAGATAATAATAAAAATGCGACTTTTTTATATGGAACACCCTGTATATCATATCATCATATGCTATTTCAGATTTATTATTCAATGGTTATAGGTACCTACCTACTCATTTGAAAATTGGTCCTTAGGGTCAGAAAAGTATCTTCTGCATACTAGTGACTCGTCTAATTTCGATGTAGGTATATAGTTGAAAAGGTCGCAAATAACATAACATTTTCGCAAGGGTTGTTTATATGAAATATAGATAAATCGTTTGTTAAAGGCAGCTTGATATACAGGGTGACAATTTGAAAACTTACCACCCCCCATATCTTAGTAAATAAACGAGATATTTAAAAAAATCAAAATCCGTTTCGGTAATTCGGAGGGGGAATCACAATGACATAGTTGGCGACGCACCCCCTCCAACCCCCTGCGCCCCAGCCAC
This sequence comes from Photinus pyralis, assembly GCF_008802855.1. Classification (NCBI taxonomy): domain Eukaryota; kingdom Metazoa; phylum Arthropoda; class Insecta; order Coleoptera; family Lampyridae; genus Photinus; species Photinus pyralis. The sequence goes on along the minus strand of NW_022170596.1, from coordinate 47,942,176 downwards.
CCCAACTTTTAAATCTTAAATAGTGACCCCCCATGTGTGATACGTCGTTGGAAAGCTCTGAAAAAATGCTTTCCAACCATACCAAATAGCTTTACATTTAGGTTAGTAATTATCGTGCAAATCAAAAAATAAACTAATATGATACATTTGAAATCTGTCGTATTTAAAACGCAACCGGCGAACATAGACGAACTAAGACAGAGAATAATTCAAGAATGTCGAAATATTCCAAACCAACATTGGAAAGGTTCGACAAGAGTTTGAGAATAGATTATAACTGGCGATCAAAAATGAGTTGCTGTCGAGTCGGCTTTGGAAGTTCAAGTTAAATACGATTTTCCATGTTTATTTTTTGATTTGCACGATAATTACTAACCTAAATGTAATGCTATTTGGTATGGTTGGAAAGCATTTTTTCAGAGCTTTCCAACGACGTATCACACATGGGGGGTCACTATTTAAGATTTAAAAGTTGGGGTGGCTGGGGCGCAGGGGGTTGGAGGGGGTGCGTCGCCAACTATGTCATTGTGATTCCCCTCCGAATTACCGAAACGGATTTTGATTTTTTTAAATATCTCGTTTATTTACTAAGATATGGGGGGTGGTAAGTTTTCAAATTGTCACCCTGTATAATTTGACCATTCCTTTAGCGACCGCCGCGCCGGTAGGATTAGGTACAGAAAGCGAGTAACCGCAGACAAGTCTAAACTAACTAAAATTTCATTGCAACCGCCACCGAAACTAAAACCGTTCAGCCGTTATAGGGTTGGCAGATATACGGTCATTAATAACATTCCCATTTTGCATTATATGCAACGACGGAATTATATGCAACGACGGAATTAGTCGCAACGCGCGTTGTTAAAAATCGCATACGTGTATGTGACAAGTTTTAATGATAGCGCTAATTGTCGCAAATAGCCCGCAGTACTACAAAATGGCCGCGTCGCGTTTTGGTCGCGGCCGTTTAATTCGGTTATAGCTATCCGTCCTTAGCGTTTACATTAAAATTTAAGTTGCGTCGACAAATAAAACGGGCGCGCAAGATGGGATTTTCGACCGAAAACAAAATTCCCAATTACGGTCGGGAGGGTGTTATGAATCTGCAGCTATAAATTAAGTAGGTGGCATACAGTTTACTAAAATTAACTTAAACTGATCCACCCGTACGTGAAGGTAACGCGCAAATCTTCAACATGGGAACGAATCAGCCCTTTGCCGAAACGTTCCTTTTGGAGAGATGCATGTACCGAGTTGGTGCAAGTATATTGCTAAAATGGGAAGCTGTATATAATTGTCAGCGAAGTAATCCCCGCTAAAGTGTCCCGGGAGCGAGCTTCGGACTCACCTCCGGATAAACGGGCACGATTTACGGCAAGAGCGGCTAATGTTCATCCCCGTAAACCCCCTCGGTCTATCCGGGTTCCCTGCTGAATGTGTACGGAGCTTCTATTATTGCTTGTTCTAACGTTTAATACAGTAACGGGGAAAATTGTCTTTTCCTCTAACGTTTCCATAAACAAAAATAGAAGGATTTCGGACCTTCTGCCGCGACTTGCTTCCGAAATTGTCGACGCGTCCCAAATTTCCATTCATTTTTACAACAACACCGAGGTGGACCATTTACTGGCAAACGAACCGACTCATTATTGCTTAGTTCACTTTTGGAACGTACTAAAAGGGCGAAATGAAGTTTCCCTAAAGTAAACTGATTACGAAAGATGCGCACATTTTGTGGGACATTTTTCACACACGCTCCAACTTATGTACCGTGATTATAGCGGCAATTAATTTAATGAAACATTAAACTTTTTGTAGTTAATTGTTGAATGTTGTAGAGATGCTATCTAAAACACGTAACACGGTAGGTGTGCTTAGAGAGTTCCATCCCTCTAATTATGCGCACGTGCTTACCGTGTTTTGTATATTGTCCTGAGAATTGAATACCAACGAGTTTGTGTTAGCGCACAGTCTTGATATGTTGGCATTTCACGCGCATACATATTACACATTTTCGCGTACACAACACACAAAAATCTAACTCCCCATCTCGAGCAAAATTCGATGAGAGCACAATTTGTCCACGTCGCATAAATAACGACCAAATTAAAAGTCAGGTGAATAATGAGAGGGTCTTTGAGCATCACGCTCTGTTAACAAGCAACCTTAATGCATCAGAAGCCACAAAAGCTCTTGTTTTTGCTCTGTACACAAATTGGAAATTAAAAACTGTTCCGCGTAAAGTTTTTTTCCTACATTTAAATATTCGAGGTACCTACCTAGACTCGATCGAATTTAAAATAGTCGAGGGAAAGTAACTCGCCTGAAGTAACGTAAAGTTTTTTATATAAATGTCCAATTTGAATAATATGAAAGTTTGAGATGGAATCCCTTTTCCTGTACGTAGAATCTCCCTAGGGAGAAGTCCTTTAATTCTAAAATTCCTAATGGCATTGTCCATCGTGGGAATAAGGAAATGTGGTCTGTGGGTGTTTGATTCTAACTAGTTGCGGTTTTGTAAATGAGGTTTTACTAACTTTCAAGAAAATTTTCATGTAAATGTTTAAGTTGTGGCATTGCAGAACTGACACACAAATAATTTTTATGCTTGCGTGGAGAAGATTCTTTTGTTTGTGACGTCGTCCACTATGCAGGGTTAAACGTGAAATACAATTAGCTAAATACGGGAAGGCTGGTTATACAATGTGTACACTATTGATATTATTTATTGCAGCTGCGAACTTTGTTAAATTAAGAAATATAAAGCATCTTTTCTCACGATTGCAATGGTCGAATCAGAAAATCAATTCCACATCGGGTTATGAAAATATTCAATAAACTAACTTTTTTGAATTTTGAATCAAAAATGTCTAACCACGTAAATTAAAAAGCCTTTCTTATACGTCACATCTTTTTGCAACATGATTTTTTTTTAAAAACCAATTGCAGAAAAATTGATCTTTAATCAACAGCTTATTCTAATCATTTACGGAAAAGACTCGTAAAGTTAGCAGATAGGGTACTACATGAATTTGGAGAGAAAGAAAATGGATTTCGCTAGGACGGTGCAAAGGAGGATTATTTTTGCACATTGTCCTTACAGGAGATGTTATCTGATTCTCTTTTAAGGATCAGATCATAATTAAAGATAAATAAATTCATGTTCATAACTTTTCTATACAAAATAAAGCCACGAAGCGCCCAGGTTAGATGTGGGACTTTTTAAAGAACACCAGAAGATCTAGTTATCTCATTTGTTTGGCGAAGAATAGATTTTTCCACGGTGAGGGAGTTTTTAGACAGTATATATTTACTGTAGGTACTATATGGACCAGTAGAGAAAACTATTTAAATAAATCCATGATTATCTAAACTAAGTTGATCTTACCTCATTAAAAAATGCAGCCAACAAACAATACGTCACCTACCTGAAACAATAAAAAAAAATACATTAGGTACATATTTCACAAAGTGAGTTATCGATAATACAAGTCAAATATACAGTATTTATATGTATTTTATACAGTTTTGTATTCTTTGCCAGTCTACATTTTCGTATATTTAAACTCTTTTTTTTGTTTTCAATAATATGTACAATGCATTTCGGTTTTATGAAAACAAATTTCTCCAAATAAACAATTTAGAGCGGTCTATTTAGTGTGTTAACAATCTCGTTTAAAGTTGACAACTTTTATACCACATTTGCACAGGGAAGTTTTCAACAACCATGAAACACCGCGCATTCAGAATCCCACAATACAAGGCCTTTCACGACGAGTGTCAGTTAGACGTTTTTTGGTTCAAGATAATTTATTACACTTTACATATAAAAGTAATGTATCAAATATTACAGAAATCCCAGTAGGCATCGAGGTGCCATGAAAAATTAGTCATCGGCGATAAAGAACGAAGGCGTATGTGAAGCAATCCTTCCGAAAAAAATGACGTGTTTATTCTACCAATAGAATCATTCCGAAGCATTCTAAGAACATTCTAGAACAATTGTCGTTTTCTATATAAGCAAATTGTAGCGTATTGAAGTTCAGTTCTAACTTCGATGCGCTTGTGTTTTTTATAAATTGTAATTGTTAAAAAATATTTACTGTTATACAAATTAATCCATTTCAAGATTGTTATAAATGTATTGTTAATTATTACAAATAAATAAATGAAGTAAGAATAATTTTCCTATCGCAGAACAATATTTTCAAGGTGGCTACGCTTCCGCTTAGATCGGAAATCAACACTACCTTTGTTATTTTAAATGGGGCACCTTATTTTTAAATTCACTTTTCGTATTTTGCATTTTATTCTGAAAATGTTAATAGAACACATCAGATCAGTGTCATAAGTATAAGTCCTGATGTACTACCCTTGTTTCCCATCTCATTATTATATTACTCATCAGCACTATTTACCGCACGCAACAATAATTTGCAAATGTCGACTAGTGTGTTGACATGACGTGTCGAGCTACCAAGACATCTAAAAAGAAGAGACTGAAAGTAATTTAAATTGGATTCCTAACATCCAGATTTCAGGAGTATCCTACTAGAGAGATAGTATCTTGAAAACGTCCCGTTATACTTTTATTCCGTTTTATACTAGCAGCGTATATGTCTTTACCACCCCTTTTATATTTCCAATATTATTTCGCCAATATTTCACGCTCACAATAGCGTCGAAAAATGGAAACGCGACCTTTCCATGCGTAATAATAAAAAGAGACTCGCTTGTCGCCGTTCTCGCTCAAGTCCACTATTTAATCCACCCACTAAAGCTGGAAAATTCGCAAGTTACAGCATACTAGATTATATTTTAGTAGTGAGCTTTGTAAACAAAAAGTCCCAAACACGCCCACGACTATAAGAAAAAAAAATGAGTGGAAGAGCTTTATCGTAAGAAAATACAATGTGTTGTGCGCGACGTAGATAAAAACGGAAAAATAATTACTTAGGGAAAAGTTTTAAGTTAATTTATTTCGACGTTACAAAATGCTCAACTGGAAAACGATAAATTTTGCGAAGACTTATCTGTTCGCATGTGTACCCCGGGTAAAGACATATTAATGGAATAAATTCCATAAATCCCCGTAGAAAAAAAAAATTTGCTCGAATATTATCGGACAGGTTAATTCTGTTTTGAACGAAAACATATTCTTTTGTAATGAGATCGTATGACTTATTATTCATAACAAATGACTTCAGGCTATGCGTAGGTGGTCCATTTAAACTATTGCAAGACTCTATGCTCGACTTTAGGTTTACATTTCCCGAGTATTATAATATCAGAACAAAAAGCAAGCTTTCTAATATTGAGCTGTTTGTCCTACAGAGAGCATATTACAGTTGTTGCAGTTGCAGTTAAATTCATGCACCGTTTTTAATTTGCAGGTCCAAACCAGTGCCGCACATTGTACTAAACACGCATCATTTAATTTGATGTGCAAAATATCATTATCGACTTTCTAATGGTTTTTAGGTGAAAGTAATTTAATACCAGATAATTGCGAAAGGCAATCAAACACGTCATTTTAACGTGGGCGCTACATATAGCCAGTTATAATTTGCTTTGCTCTTTATAGCGTAGTTGATTCTGTACATGAACATCATTAGGACGTAATTTGCATCTCGGGTCATTAACTAACATAAACATTTATTTTAGTATTATATTATAGGTAAAATACCAAATTATATTCCCTTCGTACCTTGTGCATGGTTTTTAATGAGGTGAATGGAATCCGTATATTGAGTGAGGAAAATTTATAATTCAAATTATAATTTTGAACTGTGATCGTACACTTTTTGTAATTTACATGCACATTGGATGATAGAGGAGATCAAAGCAAACATATGTTCTTTTCAAATAAACCAAAAATCGAAACAAAAGTTTTTTTCTTCTATCGCCACATACATTTTCCTGTTTTTTCAACATATACCCTTGTTCATTTTGTAAAAGAAACCTAAACAGGGCTGCGGAAAAGTCTCGATGAAGTTGGGTCAATCTGTTTCGCTGACACTATTCGAAATATAAGCCTCCACTTTACCTTGAACACTCCTTGCTTGTTGCCAAATACCCCGCGATTTCGAAAACGCAAACAGCGTAAGATTTCCTTTGCTTCCGCAACCTAGGAGTAACAAAACATGGTTTTCCCTACCGTCAACTGTACAAACCACCGGCGAACCAACCTCTTCGTATAGGTAATACAAAGTATTTTTTTCTATTTCGGTGTTACAATGAGAATTTTGTGCAACTGTTTTCGGCAAAAACAGTGTTTCAATAAGTTCCATTGTAACATTGTTTTTGGTAACTTTTCATCTCTAAGTTGGCAGTTCGCCAAGACGTCAATGTCAAATCATACGATGTGAAATCAAATTACGTAAAATTGATGTTTTCCTTGATTTTTGGTACACGAAGAACTTAATACATTCCAAATCAGCAGTTTACACATTCACCATAAATAAATTTATCTACGGATAAAAAATTACACATTCGCGGAATTTAAAGTTTCCAAATGTCAGTGTTGTGTTTATCTGCGCTGCGAACTTAAAATTTGTCAACGTAAATGGTGTTGCCAACTTAAGACATATTAATTCTAAAGTTTCCTGTAGTTTTTCATAATTACTTTCTAATTAAATTAAAACCCCGAAATAGACAAAATAGTATGAAAAACACGCGTTACAATGCTTTATTGTAATACTCCTATCTTGTGGACACTCGTGGCGGGTGGCTCCGCTTCGCTACGCCACTCGTGCCACAAGATAGTCGTATTACAATAGGTCGCATTGTAACACTTGTATTTCAATATACTATTATGCTGCTACACAGTGGCGGATCTAGACATATTTTTCGGGGGGGGGGGGGGGCGGTGCTTTTGTGGATTTTCAAAATTAAAAAATTGTAAGTTGATTTTTTTATTTATAGAGAGTTCATGCGCGTAAATTGTACGCCGCTTTAGGGTAAAAGGTTGTCCATGCCAAACCCCCAATCGGGGAAAATGATGTAAATTTTTTATATGGACGGGGGCTGGACGGGGGGGTCACCGGCCCCCTGTGACCCCCCCTAGATCCGCGCCTGCTGCTACATCCAAAAAAAGGGTAGTTTTTAAGGATATATAATGAAAACTAGTAGTTATCATTAAAAAAATAAGCCCCCTTTGATAAGCAGAAGTACGCCATTTACAACAAATTTAAAGTACGTATAGATTGTGTAACAGTTTAGTTTATTCATATTCAAATTTCAAAATTACCGCTTGCTAGGTTAGGTAGGATATAGGTGAGATGGCGTCACTTGTACGCGTGTTTCTTTCCTCGCGCAGAATCGCGTTATTATTTTTTCATTTCCGTTTTAAAGCCAACGAGGTTGTACTTGTTGTAGAGCGTGGCATTGTGAATTCTTCTTAAACCAGTGGGTAATATTTGCCATCATTCACGTGAAATCTCTGGCAATTTTACCTTTTCATTGGCGTTGTCGAGTAGTGTAACTCAGAAGCCGTTTTCTCCATTGCGAGGCTATATCTGGTTGAAGTTCATCGCCCTACCTACATGTAAGTGAAATGGCGTTGGCTTTCTTTTACGTTATGTTATCTAAAATTCTTTCAGATTCACAATTTGAGGTTGGATAATTTCCATATTTCATTGATTTAAGTATTTTTCATTACCCTCCTGACGATTTCAGGTATGTTATTAAAAATCTCGTTAAGGGAGTGTTACATCTTCATTACTTTTAGGGGGTCCATGTAGTAGATGAATTCTTATACCGGTCAATCCTTGTACAGACGAATCCTTGTATGGTATAGTTTATAGTATATCCTTGCACATTCTTGTGTGCGGAGGACATTGACCTGGCATTATTTTGGGATAGTAAATGAATTTGCATCTTGCGAATATTCCGGAGTACGAACACCTGTTGATTGCCGGCAGCTATCCGGCGTACCACCGAGTAGATAAGCGCTAACACCTAAACGATACCGGGAGCGACCAGCTGATTGTGGAATTTTCGGAAGATACGATCTTTTACACAACCTTTTTTTTTTTATTTGCTTCAATACCGTTAATCTAGTGTAACCTTCCGACGATTTATGATTGGAGCTTTGTATTTTGTTCGCATCTAGTGTTTGAGGTCGTGGCTCTCTTCAAGAGCAACGCACCTGTATTTAACGTATGGGTAAACGAGCCGGCTACGAGTAAGCTATTTTTTTGGCCCTTCCGGCTCATATAATCGTTCCGAGCGTTGTAGCTTGGGGTTTGTTTTTGTGTTACAGAACTGGAACTTCGAAGGAGAGCTCTTTTTCGGAGAAGACAGCGTATGTGTTATTCAAGGTAAGATTTTTAATTTACTTGTACCCAGTGTTGCCTATATGAGTTGTTATTCGGGTTAACTTAATTCAATCTTTGAATCCATTGAAATCTTAACTACATTTTTGCTCGATCATTGTTGTAGGGGTCTGGTAACGTAATTATTAGGGAAGTGTTCATGAATTTATTTGGGGATTATTTTTGTCATTTAAAGTATTTGTTATTGTCGTATTGAAGATACATTTTATTTGCCGATCCTGCACCGTTTTGTCAGGATTAATAAATCAGAATTGCTCGTAGTGAATTTATTATTTGGCTCTCTTGTGTTTTCCCAATTTCTATACAGGAGAGGTCAGAATTTGTGCAAAATTGGGTGGCGCTCAACTAATCATTTCTAGTAACTACCAAAGATCAAAAACTTATGTTATATGCCCAAACGAACAAACCGCTGTGGAAGATTCTCATCTCGAGCCCTTCTTTTAATTAAGAATCTGAGCTAGTTGGCCGTTTATGCGGCGGGGTTTGAGTTTTACAGCGCCGAACTAACCTCACGTTATAATTGGTAGAATTTTTTAAATAATTTTGGATACCATAAAAATTTTCTTTAAAAAAACGTTGTTTTGAAGGTACATTCAGTGTCTGAGACAAAATTTTCATCATGTAAGTATACAGTGTGTCCCAGATCGCGTAGGATTGCATGGGTCACTTTGTTATTATTAAAGATAGAGAATTGGTTAAATGGGCAATGTTTTGCAGTTTTGGATGCTTATTTAAAATTTCCTTATGGAAATTGAAAATGTCGCATAGGTTCGACGGAAATTCAAAAAAACGAAAATTGGTCATTTCCTTAAATGTCTTATATCATCGAAAGTATAAGAGATATAAAAAAAAGTTTTATATAAAAGTGACTGTCTTTGATACGCTTAATTTAGAATTGATGTTAAAAAAAAATTTAAGATGCCCACTTTTGAAGAACATTTACCAACTTCCTAAAGTTAAATGGGCGCCATATTGGATTTTTAGATTAGTTGATAGATTTTTTAATTCTCTTTTCAACGAGCCATCATAACATAAGATTGAAAATAAGATACCAATTATATTAACGGTTTTTGTATTTTAATCAAGTAGCCTGTGACGAATACAAAAAAACAAAACAAAATCTATTCGAGGCAACAAAACAATGAAAATAATTATACTAGATGTTTAAAATACTGGCCATTATTAGTGAATCACACTTCAAGACAGTCAGTTTAGGCAACGTGTTGCCATTGATGATTATTATTATTGTAGTGGTAGCTACTTCCACTTTACTTTTATTTTTTAATTAAGTACTTACTTTTATAATTCAATGTATGTACTGTACATAATTCGTGAATTGTGACCTGAGCAGCCAGCTTGTTGGTAGGTAGCATAAACCAACCCTTTCTTCGAAACATACGTTGTCGAGAAAAATCCTTTAAGGAAGTTTATTGGAGAATTTGTAAATCATCGTGAGCAGTTAAAGATTACCGGTCCAATTACATGACTTCCCATTATGCCATAAAATACATTAATTTAAAAAAATATTACTTGATTTCGGCGTGAAACTACAACATGTAGGTTTTCCTGTGACGAGTATAGTGTTCATTGTGTCGATTTGAACACTCCGCAGTTAGAACAAGATTCATCTGTCCATATACTCGGATTGGTAAAACTGTTAGTTTCGATATTCTTGCGGATAAACCACCTACTGACCTACAAAATGTGACCTGGGACAATGCATCAATGGTAAAGTAAAGCAAAGTGTCTTGAAATGTGTTTAACTGGATAATGGCATGACATTTTTTCGAGGGGATAGTTTGTAGCTATACCACCATTTGTAGGTATGTAAGTATGGATAATAAGATAGTCAATAAGTGATGTTATAAAAATCAAAATTTTTCTAGGCCTACTCATATACAATTTTGGAGGGAGTTGTAATGCCCAAACCCCCCTCTCATTAGTGCGCCCCTGATTTTTTAAACATCTGATGTAATTATTTTCATTGTTTTGTTGGCTCGAATAGATTTTGTTTTGTTTTTTTTTTAATTCATCACAGCCTACTTGATTAAAATATAAAAACCGTTGATATAACTGGTATCTTATTTTCAATCTTATGTTATGATGGCTCGTTGAAAAGAGAATTAAAAAATCTATCAAGTAATCTAAAAATCCCATATGGCGCCTATTTAACTTTAGGAAGTTGGTAAATGTTCCTCAAAAGTAGCCATCTTGAATTTTTTTGACATCAATTCTAAATTAAACGTATCAAAGACAGTAACTTTTATATAAAACTTTTTGTTATATCTCTTACACTTTCGATGATATAAGACATTCAAGGAAATGACCAATTTTAGTTTTTTTGAATTTACGTCGAACCTATGCGACATTTTGAATTTCCATAAGGAAATTTTAAATAAGCATCCCAAACTGCAAAACATTGCCCATTTAACCAATTCTCTATCTTTAATAATAACAAAGTTACCCATGCAATCCCACGCGATCTGGGACACACTGTATCGGTATACATATTTAAAATGTTAAGATTTTTCTCGGAAAAGAAACGTCTTCGAGTAAGTTTATTTCGTATGTTAAATCCCACACCTTTCGTGAAAGGAAAATGGCCATTTTTACTAACCACCGTGCTGATACTAGTACTTTCCTTGTGTATATATCAGCATGGCAAGTACCATCGAAATTGGAAGCCTGGAATGTTTTCTCGTTAGTGAAAAATATAAAATATTATTATATAGCACACTTAATACACTTGGTGGAAAACCACAATGGCTGGGCGAAATTAAGTCCATTAGAACTATTCAAAAACAAAAGGCATTGAATATAATCCAAACATTTTCCGGACGATTGTTATGCAAACTTCAGCGAAGTCGAGCGTGTTAGAACGCAATTGGAAATCTTGGCAATGCAGAAGTCGTGTAAAGTTTATCCTCTTATCTGCATAAGCGGTTTGGCCACATTAGCGATATCTTAGGAGTTTACTTGCAGTTTACAATGCACCTGATTGCGAATTGTGCCTTGTCGACTTAATCCCAACGAGGCACGCTCCTGCATAGCCATACGGTAAAGTTTTCGGCAGCTTAATTAAAATGTACAATTTCGTAATACCTTAACGAACAACATTTTAGTTATTTAAATTGGGTTCGTTCAACAGAAATTCAACAAGCTCTAAGTTGCCATAAATAATGCAGCGCTTAAAGCTTAATATACTCGATAAGCTGCAAAAGTTTCAAGGTGGGAACCCCTAAATTGTTTTGCGAAAATGAGCTAAACGGACTAAAACGATACGTACTTATGGCGACTATTGCAAGATGCGAACTTTTAATTTTAATGCGAAAGCCCACAAATGGAAATTTCGAGTTAATTTATGAAAATGGGGCGATTTTATCCGAACATTATACAGTCCTCAAACACCGCAATCTTGCATAATCCGTTTATAAACTACAAATTACAATTATATTCTCCACATACGTACTTAGTCAACTAATTAAGCCAAATCTGGATTTAGCACGGGCGATATCTTCCAATTTCGACTGATGAAAGATGATGACATGCATAAAGGTAGTTAAGGTAATGGTTTAGGTATACAAACATCGGGGCGGCTTTTATTTATTGATTACAAACTAGTGCCGTTCCATTTCCATATAAAACGTACGCTGTATTTTAGGAATTTGATTCGTGTAATTACGATTCAAAATGTTTAATTCGTATTCAAAATAGAAACAAGAGGCACAGTAAATAACGCAAAGTCGGACGCAATTATTATGCGATACTACCCGCTCTTGGGCGTATTTTATTATTTTAATTAAAGTAGGAACATGAATTGTCGGTTTAATTGCAATACACATTTATTACTCTGCAATAATTACTGTCAATTTAATATTTTATGTTGAAGAGGTCCATTAACAAAAACGTTTTGTAACATTCTGGTGTAGAAATTTGCAGTCGTTAACCGATGGAAACGAGTTTAACGCGATATAGTTTCATCTGTTATAGGTGTTTCCGAAAGTATTAACACTTTACTTCAGTGAAAATCGAGAAATTTGAAACATGTGGTGTACAAACTTTCGAAGTATCGGGAATGTGACTATTTCGAAAATATCTAAATTAATATTTAGATAATCGAGTGAATTCGACGTTGGTCATCACACTCCACTATACCAAAGCCTCCTCCTGAAGGCAAATAGAGAACCTTTCATTCATAAACTGTTGAGCAGTTTTCCGCTCTAACTTCCGCGATTTGTGCTACAACTCAATTACTTTTCAAATTATGAAATTAAATTAAAGAGCCAACTATGGGATATCGTTGTACTTCAAATTCGACATAGAATCCGAAAATGTTGAAAAATAGGGGGTCCCTATTTAAAATAACATTCCCATATTTGCGGAAGTGGCGCTATCTTGAAAATATTAGTTCAATTCATCATGTGCCAAAACCCTTATAGTCTAGGCGATGGAGACTGTAAAATTGGCAAACTGGACATTTTGAGGTGGAAAAGAAAAAAATGGCGGAATGTGTTCAGTTAGGTGTCAAAAACAACATATTAAAAATCCCACCCTCCAGGCTCCAGACCCTGTGCTAAAGGCTCCAGCCAACCCCACCATCCCCCAAAAACCGTGTTTTCGCTCTTTTTGGCTGATATCTCGCGATCACCTCATAGATCAGTCAATATTTTTAGCTGAAAATATTTCTCGGGAAATTTCATATAAGGTAGATACTCAGAAGTTAGCCTAGGTGTACCTCTTAGCCTAGGAAATTCATAAAAGCGGCGAAAATCATCAATTTTCGTGGCTTTTTGCAAATATATCGCGACCTTTAGGGCTAGATGAAATATTTGTAGCTGAAAATGCTCCTCGTGAAATTTCTTACAAGGTAGATACGCAGAAGTTAGCCTAGGTCCTAGGAGTACCTCTTAGCCTAGAAAATTCATAAAAGGAGGCGAAAATCATCATTTTTTTGCGGTTTTTTGCAAAAATATCGCGACCGTCAGGGCTAGATGAAATATGTTTAGCTGAAAATGCTCTTCGTGCAATTTCATACGAGATAGGTAACTGAAGAGTTGACGTAAAGTCACCTTTCACCTTCAACTTTCATGTGTGAGGAAATATTCATTGTAAAACAAAGTATTTCTATGTACTATTTATTCACGTAAAAACAGTATTTTCATATTAAAATATTCACACATTCATTTATACCTCAACGTAATCATTACCCTTATACTTATCCAAATCAATTCGTACTTTTTCGCCCAATCTTGGAACTGTTTGAAATTATGGATTCTACAGGCCACATTCTATAAGAAAATTTTTTTTCCGGGTCGATCTGAGACAATTTTTTTTCGGGGCAGTTCCTTTTTTACCAAAAATCGACTACACCAAAATTTCCCGAGAAAACACTTTTTCTTATTAATTTTGGTGCGTAGAATCCAAAACAATTCGTACTTTTTCGAACAGACTTCTCAATCAAAAGTTATAGACTAGATGCAGATTCCACTTCTTCAGGCTCTTCGACGTCCTCTAGTGGTAGTGGGTCGTCTGAGATTACCGACTCGTAGTTCTCGTTTTCAGCTTTACCTGATGCATCGGTACCCTGAAGAAACGACGTGGCATTTAGGCACTATGCTCCATGACACTGGACGCAGAGTTTATTACACTTCAGACCTACAACAAGAAGCATTATGTCAAAAAAATGTTTATAATTATGTATACGATTATAATATTCTCTCGTGTGTCCTAAGTGTCCGGTAGAGAAGGTTTACCTGATTTCTTGCAACTGTTTCAGAAAATCAGGTAAACCTTCTCTACCCGACACTTAGGAGTTAGGACACACGAGAGAATATTATATTCGTATACTTAATTATAAAATTTTTTTGACATAATGCTTCTTGTTGTAGGTCTGAAGAACGAATTCTGCGTCCAGTGTCTTGGAACATCGTTCCTAAATGGGACGTCGTCGTTTCAGGGTGCCCATGCAGGTAAAGCGGAAGGCGAGGAGAACTACGAGTCGGTACTTTCAGACGACCCACTAGCACTAGAGGACGTCGAAGAGCCTGAAGAAGTGGAATCTGCAGAGGATAATGTTTACGTTGAGGTATAAATGAATGTGTGAATATTTTAATATGAAAATACTGTTTTTACGTGAATAAATGGTACATAGAAATACTTTGTTTTACAATGAATATTTCCTCACACATGAAAGTTGAAGGTGAAAGGTGATTTTACGCCAACTCTTCAGTTACCTATCTCGTATGAAATTGCACGCAGAGCATTTTCAGCTAAACATATTTCATCTAGCCCTGAAGGTTGCGATATATTTGCAAAAAATCGCAAAAAAAAACACGAAAATTTATGATTTTCGCCTTCTCTTATGAATTTCCTAGGCTAAGAGGTAGACCTAGGCTAACTTCTGAGTATCTGCCTTGTAAGAAATTTCACGAGCAGTATTTTCAGCTAAAAATATTTCATCTAGCCCTAAAGGTCGCGATATATTTGCAAAAAGCCACGAAAACTGATGATTTTCGCCTCTTTTATGAATTTCCTAGGCTAAGAGGTACACCTAGGCTAACTTCTGAGTATCTACCTTGCATAAAATTTCCCGAGAAATATTTTCAGCTAAAAATATTTCATATAGACCTCATAGATCGCGAGATATCAGCCAAAAAGAGCGAAAACACGGTTTTTGGGGGATGGTGGGGTGGCTGGAGCCTTTATCACAGGGTCTGGAGGGTGGGATTTTTAATATGTTGTTTCTGACACGTAACTGAACATATTCCACCATTTTTTTCTTTTCCACCTCATAATGTCCAGTTAGATGTCTTTATCGCCTAGACTATTAGGGGTTTAGTTTAGTTTCATTTTGAAAGGTTCTTCATACGTCAAGAATAACCCTGGCGATTATTTTGACAAGCATACAATTATTTTTGATAAAATCCATTTTTTTTATTCTTTCTATTCTTGCATACATAGCGACCCTCGTACTGTCAAATGATTTAGTAATTCACTGAAATCCGCGTTAAATGATTTAAGTATAGGAACAGAGAAAAAGTTCTGACTTTGTTTGCAATGGACTTTGCTCTAAGACTATATTAATCAATTTTCCACTAGAGCATAACGGAGACCTATTGAGATCCTACGAATGGTTCTTCGACACTGAGTTTGAGATAGGAGGTGGTGGCAAATCTAAATGAGTTTTTAAAAATAAATTTTACCTTCTTTTGGGACAACTGCGAATGAAAATGGGTCGAACATTTGATGCAATTCCTAACAGGTTGAAAAGCTTGCGTGCAAAGTCCAGCACAGGTTCCATTAAATCATTCTTTACAGGAGCTCAATATACGCTCAGTTATAAGCTAAAACATGAACATGAAATAAGCAGAGAAATACACTTACTAAAATGCAAATGCGAAATCTGAAAATATGTACTCGTGCATAAGATACAGAAATATTTAGTCTTTGATATTGCATTTTTAAATTAAAAAAAATTATCAAAGTCCTCGTGTGAGATCGAAGGGACTTCAGCGCATTTTTGTGTGGCAGATCAGTGTTTTATTAGCCAATATTGACTCCACCATCAATAAGATCTTGACGAAAGCTACCACGTTCACTTTGTCGGTACCATTTTCTCACTTACCGTGCACTCGCAATTCGCGTTTGAAGTTTTGACTCCACCATCAGTAAGATCTCGTCGAGGGTTACCACATTCCCTTTGTCGATACACAGTTCCGACGTCCCGTTCATTCGTAATTCACATTTTGGTAGATTTCGCTAAAATCCCGGCATAAAATCGTATTCAACTTTTGGGTACTTCAATAGCTCGACCTTCTATTAGTGACACGAGAAAGAGAGACCGCGATTCGCGCTGTAAGAAACTTTTGGGCGCCCAAAGTCGTCTACCCCTCGAAGCGCGCCGCGCAAAAGGTGGTTTATGTCGCGGGTCGCCCCTAGGAAAAAAAAACAAAATTCCGCGACGCAGGAGTTGTGCGTGTTGACAAGATCTTCCCGACGACACCAATTTGAAAACAATCGGAGAAAAACTGTAGAAGAAGATAGATAAAAACTGAAAAATCTCCAGGTTAGTATAATACGCTCGGGGATGGCGTCCAGATGTCGTCGACTCCAAATCTTGTAGCCCCATCCCTAACGTTCTTAATTACATGGCCCTGATAGCTACATGTACACTCCTTGTCTTTTTACAAGCGTTTTTTTACGGGCGCGCATTTACTGCCAGCCAGCCAGCCAGCCAAAGTGAGATTAAAAGCTACTTTTTACAAAAAAAATTTTTGCAAAAATGCGCTAAAAATGTACTACACTCTACTGAGTAACACCTGTCCTGTCCTGTCCATGTCCATTCTCTCGTGCAAAACATTTCATTATATATTTCCTTACATGATGTAATATGTTATTAAAAATAAAGTATGCCTTGTAACGTTGGACATATAGCATTTTGTTCGTGATTACAACCCCCGAGGTTATCCTTATGAAACTTCCTGCTGTTGCAACACAGCTTTAGGAAACAATCGAAAACTGTACAATGATTAAACTTAGTTCTTTCCAAATGACTGGATTACGTACCTACCACCTAAGTTTAAATAGTAATTGCGAATTTTATATTGATGAAACCGCGCTCCTTTTGTTCGAAGTTAAACAGAAAGTTTTGCAATAAAGGCTCCATCGCCATATATCATTCTCCATATTACCTACTAAAAAAATGTGCAGAACGAAATAATGTTTTGCCGTACCTATCTTAAGGATCGTTCTCGACAAAGTGCCGAATCCGACGCTTCAAGCGTCAGGATATTGAAGATCGTATCATTCACATGGAGAATGACATTGATCTAAATAATATCCTTTTAAGACAAATTTTGGTGCGTTCCTTCGCGTATTGTGCCCGTCCCTAATTTATTTGTCGTGTCGCACAAAAAAATAGCTCGACAATAATAATTTCTTTCCTCCTTTATAGAGTACTAAAACTTTCCTTACCAATAAATCTTCTGTGATTAGTTTTCTCGAGGTACGCAAGGTTGAATGAGTGAGCGACAGTAAAAAGGAAAACTTTTCAGCTGAAAAGGCTGAAAACGAATTAATTTGGTATCGCGAAAAGTTCCCTTTTGTAAATAACGCATTAATCCGGCAGAGTTTGTCGTCGTACCTTGTCTTATCTTTCGAGCTATCAGTTACAAAATAAAATCCCTTTAACACTGATATTATTAAAGTTTCAATAAAAATCCTTTGTCCTCATTTAAAGCTCTAATTAAAATTGGAGCTTCCTTTGTTTAATGTCTTCTTTATTTTTTTTCTCGTGCGAATTCGTCCGTCGGTACGACCTCTCGTTTACATATTCCATTAGTTTGTCAACATTTTTAATTTCAAGAAAAAATATTACACGTAGGCCTTTTTTAAAAAATAAACTCATTAGAAATTACTCCATTTCGCTAGGCTTCACCTTGTTGATGAAACATGGGAATCTTGAAACACACACTTTAAATGTAAAATATTGCGGTTGCATTTTTAGTTAACAAACTTTTCGGGGTTTTATACTGATGTGAACGAATTAAATAGTATTTCTTTGGTGTATAAAATCCTGACTACTCGTAAATAAAAACGTAAATGGTTCTTGCTCTTGCACGTTTATTTTCTCAATGTACGTTTCGTGATCAATCACCCTTCAATAATTATTGGTTGCGTAATCGGCCCATTTATTTACATTATGATTTAATTTGAATATCATAATAAAAATTATTAATGCCGATTCTCTATTCCTATAGTTACACTAAAGGCAAAAATATTAATTCCAAAAGCACCGTTATATCGAGTCCCTTATTCCTTTATTAAATTTCATTATCTTACTCGCCAATGATTGGAGGCAATCAAACAGAAATCCTTACGTAACCAGAAACAACTTCTGCGGTGCAATTGCGAAAATACAACGTAGTAGTCTAAACACGTCGTCTCGATCTATTTATCCCGCGCACGAGGATTGAAATCGAAAATCTAAGACGTTCAGGACGAAAAAACATTTTCAAGTTCTATTACGCACGTGATAGTGTGGCGCTGATAGCAAAAAAATAGTCGTAGGGTGAAGAATGCGTAAACTTGGCTTTAGCGTATGCATACATATTACGTAAATTTTCGGGAAACTTAGTTGGTTATTATCTTTATAAGAGCGCCCTTCACTTTGGATCACGCGAGAGCAATACCATCGGTGCAAATCCCTTTATAGTTATTAAGTTTATAAAATCATAGGAGGCGCGTATCGCGTCACTTGGCTACTTTAAGGGAAGTCCAATTTATGGTAATCCGTAAAAGTTTCTAAGCATAACTTCGATCGAAAATTGAGTTTGGTCTTTAACAATGGACGACCGTGCAGGAAAAGTGAAAGACATTAACACTAACCCACGACATCCGCAGCATATTCAATTAAAATTAAGGAGCGCCGTACGTTTTCTAGTACCGGCTTAGGATTGGTATAATGTTGATTAAACAACCCTGTAATTTGAGATCCTAATTTGTGTGTGAGGACGTAACCTTATTAGGGATAATTTCGGAACTTAACTTCTATTAACTGGGGAACGTAAAATGCTTCCATAATACAGCACCCTTGCCAGGCAGAACGTAGGGAAATATAATTTAGAAATATTGTAAACTGCCTTTATTAAGTTACATCGCGAAGAGTAAACAGGAAAAGCCAGAGCTTCGCGGTAGATACCGTCAACACTGAAACAAAATCAAGATCCTGCTGTGAACATAAAAATTCCTATATAAATATTTTACTACCTCTCACGGGTCGCTATATTCTATTTTTGAAGTATTCCCAGCTTTAACTCAGATAACATCGGGATGTAAATTTAGAAGGTAACTGTGTTTGTGTGTAATCATTTCGTTTCACTTTCGTTCTTGTATTATCTTACTTTCTTTCATTTTCGCCGAAATTATTACCAAATACATCAGGCGAACGCGTTTTTCTCCAAAAATGTTACGCATTTCTTTCCCCACAATATATACCTACTTATGAAAGTCGTAATTGAATTTTGCATGGTGCAAATAACATGGATATTGAACTTTTTATAATTAAAACTCGCTTATACAGTCGAAAACATTACTTACTTACAAAAATAATAAAATTGACACATTAAAAGGATTTTAGACAATAGTATATTATATCCAAAGGACTACAGGACGCGTGATGATAATTACAATCGACTTGGCCAACCAAAAATTTGAAAAAATGGGTTTTTTTACTATCTGTTCCTTGCTGAAATCGATATCACTACTACGAGTATAACAAGACACGTATAATTTTAATAAAAAACACATAACTACCCTCGGTTAATTAACAACCTTTAGACCAACATACATTGGAAAAGAGTCCAATATTAAATAAATGGTGCGAAATACGTGTTTTTGCAAAATAATTTCTCTTACACCTATTGTAGAACTAGAATGCAAAACGACGAATAGGACATCGGAAGTGGAAGGAATATTGAAATTGGATACATTTGGGGTCCGTTAACTTGGCCCCCCCACTGAGAGATTTCATAGTCGTATTATTTTGAAATGAATGCGCTCGTTATGCGCCCATATGCGCCACCGATAATAACTCTTTGAGCCATTATCGTTTTTTAGAAATCCCGTAAAAAAGATATCTTTGCGCCAATTATTGTTTTTTTTGGATATCCTTAAATATTTTGGGGGGGGGGGGGGCAGTGAACGGAATCCCCCATAAGGCATTTTGCTACCGGTATTTGTGCCACTTGATACATCTGGTTATGAGATAGCTTTAATTCAAGTGGCGCAATTGAGCGCATAACCAAATGTATCAGGTGACCTAGTTACAAGGGACAAAATACGTACTGGGGGGGGGGGGGCTACGTTCACTTGGCCCCCCCCCAAATGTTTTCGGATTTCTAAAAACGATAATGGCGCAAGAGTTATTATCGGTGGCGCATATGAGCGCATAACGAGCGCATTCATTTCAAAATAATACGACTATGAAATCTCTCAGTGGGGGGGGGGGGCAAGTTAACGGACCCAGCTAGCGCCATTACGGTTAAGCCATAAAAAATTTTTAAAAAGTTGAGGGTCTAACTTGGCGTTTTCAAAAGTTATTTCCGGAAGTGCGTCCATTTTGAAAATATTTTACATCGATTCGGCCTTCGGAGTAACTCCTAAATACAAATTTTTAAAAACCTACCTATTTTACTTTCTCAGAATCGTTTAACTAAAGCTCCCAAAAAAACACCCTGTATAGTGTTTCTGAAACACTATAATGGCGCCAAGATTTTTGTTTACGGCGCATTTTAGCGCATGACGAAAGGTACGATGTAGTAGAAAAAACATGTTAAAAAACGTAACTTTTGAAAACGTTAAGTTAGCCCCCCCCCTTTTTAAAAATTTTTTATGGCTTAACCGTAATGGCGCTAGCTTTAATTCAAGTGGCGCAATTGAGCTCATAACCAGATGTATCAAGTGGCACAAATACCGGTAGCAAAATGCGTTATGGGGGATTCCGTTCACTTGGCCCCCCCCCCCCAAATATATTTAAGGATAACCAAAAAACAATAATGGCGCAAAGATATCTTTTTACGGCGCATTTCAGCGCATACCTGAGAGTACAATTTCGTATGAAAAGATGTTAAAAAAAAGTAATTTTTAAAAACGTTAAGTTGGCCCCCCCACTTTTTGAAAATTTGTCACGGCTTAACCGTAATGGCGCTAGCTTTAATTCAAGTGGCGCAATTGAGCGCATAACCAAATGTATCAGGTGACCTAGTTACAAGGGACAAAATACGTACTGGGGGGGGCTACGTTCACTTGGCCCCCCCCCCAAATGTTTTTTCGGATTTCTAAAAAACGATAATGGCGCAAGAGTTATTATCGGTGGCGCATATGAGCGCATAACGAGCGCATTCATTTCAAAATAATACGACTATCAAATCTCTCAGTGGGGGGGGGGGGGGCCAAGTTAACGGACCCGAAAAATCAGGCGACCAACGAGCAGGTGCATTTTTAGTACAACGCATAACGTTAGAAATACAGAGGAAATTCTGCAAGCGTTCTGGGTACCGTAGAACATTCATCAGAACTTGAAGAATTATTTTCCTTGGCACAATAGTGCATTAGACATTATTGTAATTTTTATGTAAAATATTCATCAATATAATTAATTGTAAATATATAAAAAAATTAAGAGAAGTTTGGGGGAATGATAATAAAAAAAAGACAAAGATATTATTATTATTTTATTGGAATATCGGGAAAAATTTGCACGCAACCAATATGACGGCCAGATCGTCTCTGAAGGGAAAAAAGTATGGGGAATGTGTATGCAGAAAAGAAAAGAAGATCAAGACCTCTAGTGGCGAAGTAAAGAACTAAGGTAATAACAAATCTACTATAGAAACAACCGACATCTAAACAAAATGGGTTTACAAAGGAAATACCTAGATGTAGCGAGAATACTAAATTTAAATTCGAGGGTTGAGTGAGAAATATAAAGAGGCGCAACTCAGATTAATTTAGATGAGTGTGAGATGCTTCAGTACATCGGCGATTTCGTAAAGAGTAGTCGATTTCCGCAGTTGTAGTGTTCGTGTTGTTGGGCGACGTTTAAGCATCAGAGTCGCACGGACGTCGAGGCGAGTTTTCGAGAGGACGATAAAGCATGCGAATTTTTTATGAGTGAATATCACGTTGGAGAATTTTCATGTTACCCCTTTCTCCCATTCTGCACAAAAACTGTATATTAGTATGAACCGTATACAAGGTGTTCCAGATGAAAATGAACAGCGCGGGAATCTCAGAAACCGTAAAATTTACAGATCTAGTTCTGCTGGGGTTCATTCTCATTCAAAACCAAAAACATTTAGATAAAAAAATTGACAATTCCGGATTGCCTTATTGGCACGTTTTGGTTTAGACCATATTCACTTCTAAAAACCATTATGCGGGTCACTCTGTAATTGGGCGCAAGACTTTTGTGAGCCTAGAACGAGAGAGGGATAATAAATAAATATTTTAGCAGTAGAGTTGTCTCAATTGGTGACACTTTGGCTATCAAGCTGGAGTTTTCAAGAGAAGAAACTGGTGTGCTGTTATCTTAAGGTTCATACTCCAAATCAAATGGTGCAATAAAAATATTCCATTCGCTTGAATCTTACAAAACGTTCCATGCAGCAGGTTGCAGATAGGAGTAAAGCTTGAAATTTGTAGAGGTCTCCAGAAGTTTTCCGAGAAATGTCAAATCCAATTTCTTTAAATGCTAGGACTTTCAAGGCGCAACCGAACCCAAAAAATCGCCTTTAAAAGATTCGAAGCGTCAGTCTGACGGCCGATAAGATTGAGTTCACTGGAAATGCGTTACGTTTTGAATGATGCGGGCGTGTTTTTGCAGCAGGAAAACGGCAAAATTGACAGTATTTTCAGTTCACGCTGGTATGATTAATAGATGTCAAATTTACTTAGAGTAATACCGTTGGTGGCGGAACGGATCCCATAGGTAGATTTGTGTCGGAAAAAATTAAGTAGTGTAAGGAGATATCATTGCGTGGAACCAAGAGGGTAATTCGCTTGGAGCGCAAGTCAAAGAAACCGTAATTAAAAAGTAGGGCCAAGTTCTGACGGTACGAGCGGAATTTCGCTGTGAGTAAATCAAGAGTGACGTTTCGATCTTATAAGTTTCAATTCGAGAACAAAAGACGAATGAGAACAGTTAATTGCGGGAAGCTAATCTTAATTGGCCTTGTCAATTAACTTACATTGCTGGTACAGTTCTTGTCGGTTGAAAGCAGATAATATAATATAAATATACAAATCATTGCCCATTCGATATCGCAGAGGAAGTAATCGTACGACATATGTACTTGAACCTAGTACTAGCGGGGCAAATTTTAATTGAGGAGGGATCTTTGAGCGGTTTCTATTCAGTGCTTGAGAATTTGAACGCGAGGTTTTCTCGAGACAGGTTGCATGTGAAAGGAATATTTCCTCGGTTAACATTTTTGGGGCAAACCTACCTGGACCGAACACTACAGGGTGACCGTTCGAAGATACATTCCCCTTCATGATAACTTAGTAAGCTCGATGAAAGTAAACTGGCGAGCTCTTTGGACACATATTTTTTGGTTCGAAAGGACTTTTTTCGTCGGCTCATGAGTAACGAAACTGAAATTGGAAAGATTTCTCGGGGTCAAATATCCTGAGACGGATTCTAATGGATTTATGGAGGCAACGAGCCGATGTATCCCAAGGAATATTACTGGATTGAATATTTCGGCGATAACAAAATTTTCGAAATTTGGGTAAATATTCTTCTTTATGTAAATATTTCAGTGAGGTGAACGTAGAGGAATTATAATTGAAGAGATTTTTTGGTGGCAGATGTATTTCGGGAACTATTATTCTAAGAACAAATATTATGCGTGAAAGTAGTTCTTCTTTGGGGTATATCTCCACGTAGATTTTTATTGGTCAAGATTTCTTGGTGCAAGATGAATTGGACGAAGCCTTTCATACGAGAGAGAGCGTGATTTCTCGTGCAGTGGCGTAACTCGGCATTTTTCGAAGCGGTGCCGGATCAGGTTTTGGGGTCCTACCCGATTTTGGGGCCACATCAGTTACCATTAAGTTCTAATCATTAAAACACTATAGGTAATTACTGTACTGTATTGTACAGTGATAATTACATTTGTTTATTATACCACTCACCTCCACCCAAACTCCGACCTCCTAGGTAATAAATGCGTCATGGCAGAAACAATCTCTTTGGGCAACTAGAAAGCATGTGGGCGTTCCACAATAGTTAAATGGCACTTTACCGATCTACCTATCCACCGCATAAATGGCAGTACTCGGCACCGATTGGCCACGCCACCGCGGACTAGTATTAGGGTCGAAAATAATGTCCTGTCGTCTGTCAGCCGCAGTAAACATTCCAAAACCCACCTAAACCAGTAGAACTTTCTTTGACAAGTTTCAATTCATTTTCATGAAGTGATAAAATTAAATCATAGGTCAATTATAAGAGGAATTAATTAGTAATTTCAGCTAAGTTAATAGAATTTACTAGCAGCTTACGTAATTAGCAAACTTAATTCCAATTACAAATAATTGACGACCGAACCGAAGTCGGCCCCAACGGCGCCATTTGCGCCCCCATTAATTAGACCAATAAGATTTGTGACATAAACAAATGCGATATTAAATTACGTATTCAATTCAATTATTCAATATAAATTTAAAGATATTACCTTATTCCTAAGATTACGTTTCACATTCCACGTCTTCTTTTACTAACAAAGTTGCTCGTTAGTTGCACCTTTGTCAACGGGTATGATCGATTACCTACTGAACGCTTTCTTTGTCAGCTAAATATCCATTTCGTTCATTACTTTCTGAAACTATAATACATCGAGCTTAAGCATTTTTATGTTTATACAAATTATGAACATTTATAGCATCGAAACTGCGTTAAATGTATATCGTCCGTTTATGAGATTCATCCTAAAGGCTCGCAAATTTGTTTTGCACCCTTTAGTAGATTATTCGAATTAAACTACCGTTTTTTTCTTTAATGACTGGTCTATATTCCGTACTGCTCACCCGTCCTAGAGCGCATCCGGGGCCATCGATGCCTTAGCCCTGGCTCTCTCATAGAGGTGACGCGGCACCTTCGGCAACTACCTAGTTAGGCCACTGCTCTCGTGGCTTATTCTTTAGGTGACAATTTCCGGAGACAAATAATGCTACTTGGTCCAAATATTTCTATAAGAACATTACAGAGATGAAAGGGACAAAATATCTGAGCAACGATATTATGTATTACGAGTTTCTGTCTAGAAAAATTCAGAAGTGAATTTACAATTTACGTTAAATAGGAACTTAATGTATTATTTATACCATGAGTTCGATTTTAAGAATCCTCTTACTGTGATCTTTAGAAGAAATAAAAGCGACATTCATTTCGTATAAATTTATTTAAAAAATATACACGAAAATTGAAAGTTTACACTACGGCCTCAATTCACACTTTGATACGTTCTTCACACTTTTCGTATCAGAAGATTATTTGGATTGCAACCCGCAAAACCTCAATCAACACCCTTACTTTTCAATACGCACACGAAATACAAACTTTCCATTTGAATTTCTGAGTTCAATTACATTGAAATTCAAATAAGATTAATGAAAACCCGGTACGGCGACTAAATGTTAAAATGTGAGAGTGCGGAATTGAATTAACCGACGCACGGAAGTTCAGTTTACAACAAATGCAGGAACGAGGAAGGCTCTCATGATGTAATGAAGAGAATACTTTGGCGCATATAAAAAATTAAAATGAAAAGCGCAAATTTTCATTGTTTGTAAAATAAAATTCGTTTGGTTGTTGCTGGCGTTGCAAGGCACAAATTTGTCATGAGAAATTATTTTGTGACCTTGAGGTGATTTTACCAAGAAAGCTTTGGCGTTTTACACTTCAATGTCCAATATCAACCATTTGCCAAATTGACACGGTTATAACAAACGAAATATGTACTTTCGTATTCCTTGTAAACGCGCAATACGATCAGCCCCTTAATACTGAAAACCGGCCGAATTAATGTAGAAAGCAATCCTTTGCATGCTAAAACGACAAAGGAAGCTGAAAATATAAATTATATTTTATGGAAGCAGATACGAATACGGAATAAGTTTCCTTGATATTAGAATTTAAATGACACCCCTTAAAGTAGTTTACTTAAAATAAATAACACCTTGGAGATAAGTGCGAAATTTCCCAAAGCTTTTAATTAATTCCGGCCATTTTTTCTTTTGCTCGACGACTGGGGACCAAGTTTTAAGCTTTACCGGTGCTTTTACAGCTTTTATGACGAAATAAAAACCGAGTGTAGCACTCAAACTTCATTCTTACGTAACAACAAAAAAGTTCGCTTATTATTGGGATATCGAAAAAAAATCCTTTACATGTATGTGTATGCGTAGCCTTAATAAACCGAGATTTCATTTATATCAGGAAATGGAATGTTTTACATTTGCAATTCAGTTTCAAATTAGCAAAACCGAGCTTTATTTACACATTTTATACCGAATCCGGTTCAAGTTCGGGAAAATTGAGTACAAAACGTGCGGGCTAAAGAATTTATAAGGCGAGGATTCCACGCACAGAAAGAGAGAGTGGGTCATCAAATAATTCGCTACCGACTTTATCGATTACCTTTCCTTCGCCATTAAAGCTTTTTGCATCGGTGTTATCTTAACAAGTAGCTAAGTTTCGTATTATTGTCCAGAATACTGAAACTTAATCCTCGTTTAGTATTAAAATATTCCAAGAATAATTATATTTAAATTACGTTTCCTATTTTAAAATGTAAAAAGCTTCAATTACAAGAAAAATGGAAATTTAAGTAATCCGAATCATGCTTTGAAAAAGGAATTACGCTTCGAGCAAAGAGAAACCACGTTCCATACGTGGAAGAAGTTGTTTCGTGCACTAACGCACGTTCCATCGACGCGTTGCATTTTAAGCTTTACTTTTTTTGAACTTTTATTGCCGCATTTTTCCAATATTTTACTTACCGAGAAATTAGAAAAGTTTCTCCCTTCCAGACGAACTGAAAATTTTATAAAACCGCAACACGAACTCGTATATTATATATCTCGTCTATATCTAAAGCTCTTATATTCGATAAAATCGACTTATAAATAATGTCACGATACGCTTTCATATTTCAAATGTAGCCATTTAAGCGAAACGTAACTTGAAATGTCTAGGCGGGTAGACATAAATAATCTTCGTGTTTACGTTAGGGCCGCCATGTGTTTACCACCTTCCCGTAATCAATTTCGTTGTGTACAATATTCGAGGGGTGGTTTCTAATGACTTAGATGGCTAATTTTCCATTGCACTATGCGTGTGGATATATGCATCTCGGGTAATAATCTTGAAAGATAGCTTGGGACAATTACAAAATGATTCGATCACAATATATTTTTATTTATTTATTATTTATTAACCCTAGCCTATCGGGTTCGGGGACTCTTAGGTATGTACAATAGCATATACTCGTATATATATAGTACATCAGAAATAGCTACATAATGTTTATTCTTATTCCTATCTTTTCGCTTCCTCTCTGCTCTACAACGTCCTTCTAATCCAGTCGATTCCTCTTCCATCTTCCTGTACTATTTCCTTTACTGTTTTGCTCGTCTTGGTTTTGCTGCATCTGTATATCACGTCTCCTATCGTCTTTGTTTCTTCCTTACATAGTCTGCACTTTTCTTCCTTCCATCTTTTCCCGGTCCTGTTTTCATTTCCGCATCTAAATCTTGCAATGGTTTTTATATTTTTGTTTTTCTTCTGTAGATATGTTTTTATTCCTTTGTACGTGGTATTTTTTTTCTATTTTTTTCTATTCGATTGATTTGGTATTGTAATTGGTTGTCTTTGTCTCTCTCTTTCATAATCATTGGTATATTTACTTCCTCCCTCCTTAATCTTTCGTTTCGTTTTCTCCCCTTTCTATCCTTTCTTCGTGCTTAACTGCTCTATATCCCGCTTCTATCCTCATCTTATCTTGTTTGGTTTCCTCCAGAAGAATGTAAGTTGGGGTACACCTCTTGCCAATCCTAGGATCCATTTCAGGTATTTGTTTTGTATCCGCTCGATGTCCTCTATCTTCTTCCACCCCCATATTTCTTCCCCATACATCACTGTGCTTTTGATCAGGTAGTCGAACATCATTTTCTTGATTCTATAGTTGTTTTTGAATTTTCTTTCTGGGGTATTAATCCATTTGCTTTTTTTCTTTATTTGTCTTATGTGAGCACTTGGTCCTCCGTTTTTCATTAGTGTGTAATCAAGGTATTTAAATTCCGAAACTTCTTCTATTTCTTTTCCTTCGATTTTCCACGATGTCTCGTCCTTATTCTTCTTTCTTCCTTTTTTAGAAACCATTATTTTTGATTTTTCTGTGTTTATTATGAATTTCTTTCTTCTTGCGTACCTTTCTAACTGTGTGATCATTTCCTTCATTTCTGATTGCTTTGTTGCAAGGAATACCGTCATTCGCGTATGTTTATGACCCGAGATATTTTTTGTCCTCCAATTTTTATTCCTCCTGCTTGCCATTTTCTTAATGCTTCTTCCAGGTCTGCCATATAAATGTTGAAAAGGGTTGCACTTAGCGGACATCCTTGCCTGACTCCATTTTCCGTCCAAAAATAGTCTGTGTGTTTGTTATTGACTTTAACTTTACCTACTCTTTGTTTCTCTATAGATTTCTTTAATCATTTCGTTCCTCTTTAGATTATCGAATGCTGGTTTTAGATCTAAGAAGAGGGCGTAGACTTTATCTCCTTTCTTTTCCAGTTCTTGTAGTACTGCGTGATTTATTATGTGTATGTTGTCTATCGTCCTCCTTCCCTTACTAAAGCCCATTTGTGTTTCATCTAGCATTTCTTTGTCCTCTACTTCTTCATTTAAGCGGTTGTCTAGTACTTTAGCGTAAAGTTTGTATGTTGAGTTTAGGAGTGTGATTCCCCTATAGTTTTTGATGTCACCTTTGTTTCCTTTGTTGTATATTGGGCATATTTCTCCTTCTTTCCAACTTTCCGGAAATCCTCCTCCTCTCCATACCCTGTTAATCATTTTTCTGATTTGCTGTTTCACGTTTTCCGGCGCATGTATTATCATCTCATTTGTTATTTGGTCTGGTCCAGGGCCTTTCTTTTTTTTCATCTTTGCTATTTCTGCTTCCATTTCTTCTTCCCCTATTTCTTCATCTTCCCTTTCACTTCTTTTTGTTTTTTTCGCTCTAAAGCTTATCTGCCCGTTTAAACTTTGTATAAAGTAGTTTTTCACGTATTCTTCTCCAATGTCGTCCGGTATTCCTTCTTTATTTTTCCTCCCTTTGTTTATAAATTTCCACATTTCATTTTTGTTTTTGATGCTTTGGATTTCTCTTATTTCCTCTTTTTGTAATTCTGCTTTTTTGTGTTTGCATGTATTCTTATATTCTTTCTTCTTTGTTCTGTACTCTACGCCTGTGTCTTTTCCTGTTTTACAATCCATTAGGCCTTTTTTTGTAATTTGTTTTTTCTCTTTACATTCTGTGTTCCACCACTTGCTTCTTTCTGGTGTCCAGTTGTTTATTTTTGATGTTTTTTCTGTCACCGCTTTAATTATTGCCTTTTTGATTTCTAGTGCAGTATCACATTCAGTTTCTTTGAATTCTATCTGCTTTAGATGTTTTCTCTATTTTTTTATTGTTTGTTCTGTCCAGATTTGTCTCGTTTTTGTAATTTATTTTATTTGTTTTCTATATTGTGTGCCTGCCTTTCATCGTTGTGGACGTTGGTTGGTAATCGGACTCTGCGTGTACGTCTATTGAATTCTGCAAGGAAAGGAAGATGATCACAGTCAAAAACTGGTTCGAAACTTCACACCTGGATATCGAAAGATTGTTTTCACCATGATTGAAGAGAAATACAGAAATGGGTTAAAAATGCTTCAACATGCAGATATTAATAGTGAACATGTTCTTTTGTTGGTAGGGTTGAAAATAAAATTGAAAAGTAGTAAAGTCGCAAAAAGGGTGATCTAGTAAAATTATGGGAGATGGGAGGGCAATGGGAATTGAATTAGATTTGTATGAATTTCTCTGTCTGATTGCACTTTCTTTTTTATTGTATGCTGCTTATTTTTGATATCATTAGACTTGTCGCAC
Source organism: Photinus pyralis (assembly GCF_008802855.1). Taxonomy (NCBI): domain Eukaryota; kingdom Metazoa; phylum Arthropoda; class Insecta; order Coleoptera; family Lampyridae; genus Photinus; species Photinus pyralis. Next base: position 47,912,124 of record NW_022170596.1, on the reverse strand, counting down.
GCATTTAATAAAATATACATTACATTACATTCTGCAATCTGTAAAGTAGAAATATCTATGGCGGCTTTGACTTGTAATTGCGTTGAAATTTCAATGGAACTCGTCTTGCGCGATGTTGCGAAAACCCAAAAATGTAGCACTTCCACCTCGAAATATCGCTTTTAAACGCACAATCAGGTAGATAATAAGGCAGGCAATGAGTCAATCAAAAGTATAAAGGAGCCGTAAACGGCCTTAAACTTGTAAAAAAAATCCGCAAAAATGCGTCAGCAAAGCTTGAAAGTAAGATAATAAGAGAGAAACTTCACTAAACTTAACACAGCGCCAGTATATCCCAAAAATGGCAGACAAACAATATCAAGTAACTCTAATGGCGTGTATCTTCAAAAAACAGATTCAGGCATAGATTCCCAAAGTACGACTAACATTGGCAAGTTGGCTAGAATTGTCACATACATATAAAATCATGCGTAAATTCGCCGTGTGACGGTTGAGATCTCAGCATTGAGAGCCCTCGTACAACCACTCACGCGAATGTGACTTGTAAATGGACACTGAACGTATATAAATCACACCAGTCAAATATTCGTAATCGAAAAAGCACCAGACTTCGCAATCCAACTCAAAATTTAGACGTCTTGACCTTTCGCAATGAAGACTCGTTTGCAAGAGAATTTCATATTCCAGTAGTTGGTACGTTTTGATATACGTATATTAGATTACACGAAGCGCTCATGAGGTAATTGCAACAGAAGGATGTTCATAATCAATTTAGCAATAGAATGGATGTGCAACATCTCGGGGTATGCTAATGCGTGCATTACATCGATTTACGTTTGCACTGCAGTTCCTCTAACAAAAGCAGTGGCGGTCATTAATAAATTCGGAAAATACTGGTGAGGAGCTTTTATTCCCCGAAGATAATTTGAAAGCTCTGTGAGTGATAGTTTATGACAAACGATTGGTACATTTGTGCCCGGAGACACGGCGAATGTAAATCCCCCTGAATATGATTACGCTTAAGCTTAGTGCCTGGTATTTCTTTGTATACGATGAAAAATGGATCCCCTTTGATTCGACAGGATATAATTTGTTAGTCTGTTGCTTTTAGGGAAGCCTCCCTCGATTCCTTCGAGGGTGGAAAGCGCCATTGTTCTAATTTCAAATTTGTTTTCTTTAAATTCTATTGAATAATGCAACGTAAGCGGCGGATGTACCTAAGGTAAATACGCGCGAACGAAAAAGCGTGAATTCTCGCGGCGTCTCGAGGCTCGCACGAGTTTTCCCGATCGATAAGCTCTCCGACCCCCGGACGCCGCTGGAAACGGGCATTGATGTTTTTTCGGGGGCGCAAAGGTACTAAAATACGAGCGCGGTATGTCTAAAATATGCTCCTAAAGTTGTCCCAACTACATTTTCTCCATTTTTTACGACCCTCTCACTTCCCACACAGACAAACACGCTATGTTTTCTCTTCCCCATGTTGCTTGAATTTGAGAACTTTTTTAAGGCTTGTGACGCTTTATCAAAACACTGAACTTTGTCAGTCTCCGTATGTGCAAAACCATCTAGTAATTTAGTCAGATCCCTCGATTCCTTTCATTGCGAAAAAAATACATTCCCTTAATCATCTTAAGGCGAATATTTGTCATTTTCCCTTCCCGTTTTCTTTTGTGAAATTAAATTTATTCAGGGAAATATTTAAATTAACATTTTAAGACGAAGCCTCGTATTGTGTACGTAAGGTCTTTTACTTTAAAATTCATTTTGTTTTACTTCAATATACAATAAAGTACTAAATTAGTAGCATTACGTACAATTTCAATTCGCACACAAAAAAAGTAAAGCGCTTCAAACGCGACGACTTTAAAGCACAAAGCTGGCAGAAGAATAAAGGCAGATAAACAGGGTGAAAATTTACGGAAAAGCCTATAAATCCAGATAATTTAAAACTTTACTCTTCGAAGTTATAGTACTTGGAACAGAGAAAAAAACGGACCTTGGACGTAAACATTCTAAATCGAGAGAAGAAATTTATGATGTACAAAATTGTCAATTGAAGTTTTAGACTGTAGGATATATGGCTGGATACAGGGTGTTCTTGTTATTAGTGCTATCAAAAAAGTAATATAACAAAATGGTAAAATCAAAATTTGAAAATACTCGCTCGTTTAAGAGATACAGGAGAGAAGTAAAAAAATGTCAATTTCTTAGTTAATAGAGATACAGAAAAATGTTTATTACAAAATAATATTTTTTGAATAATCTGACGCTTTCATAATAAGTAGATATACGATACCTACCCTCAATTTTTTAAATGAGACTCCCTATATATTTTAATATAAAAAATTAGCATATTAAATTCTCTATTTCAAAATATAACACACTAGAGTGATATACAAAATAAAAAATTCAAAGATTTAAATTTTTCAAAAATTGGAAATGATTCAAAACGATACAAACATTTTTTTTTAAAACATTATTATTGAACATATAATATATTTACTTATATATTTTTGAAAAGAGAATTTAATATGCTACCAGCTCAGCTCCCTGTATCAAGATTTGCGATGTGGCGGGGGCTGGACGTGCCCTAGAAGGGTTATAATTATTCTTTTAAAAGATTTTGTCAGACCTGTGATTAATTGAGCTATCTGGAAGGGTACTTGTGGGCGATTTAGTGACCGTTTCCTATTTTTCATTTGGCGCCCAACGTGGGACACAGTAGAAACCAATTTCGAAAAAAAATTCAAAGGGCTGTAACTTTTGAACTAGTAGCCCAATCTTGGAACTGTTTGAAATTATGGATTCTACTGGCCACATTCTATTAGAAAATTTTTTATCCGGGTCGATCTGAGACAATTTTTTATTTCGGGACTCAAAAAAAGGCACTGTATAACCTTCCTTTTTTACCAAAAATCGACTACACCAAAATTTCTCGGGAAAACACTTTTTCTTATTAATTTGGGTGCGTAGAATCCAAATCAGATTCGTACTTTTTCGATCAGACTTCTCAATCAAAAGTTATAGACTAGAAACCAATTTCGAAAAAAAATTCAAAGGGCTGTAACTTTTGAACTAGTAGCCCAATCTTGGAACTGTTTGAAATTATGGATTCTACAGGCCACATTCTATAAGAAAGTTTTTTTCCGGGTCGATCTGAGACAATTTTTTTTTCGGGGCTCTTATTCCTTTTTTACCAAAAATCGACTACACCAAAATTTCTCAGGAAAACACTTTTTCTTATTAATTTTGGTGCGTAGAATCCAAAACAATTCGTACTTTTTCGATCAGACTTCTCAATCAAAAGTTATAGACTAGAAACCAATTTCGAAAGAAAATTCAAAGGGCTGTAACTTTTGAACTAGTAGCCCAATCTTGGAACTGTTTGAAATTATGGATTCTACAGGCCACATTCTATAAGAAAATTTTTTTTCGATCTGAGACAATTTTTTTTCGTCGATCTGACACAATTTTTTTCTCTGGCCAAAAAAAAGGCAGTGTATAACCTTCCTTTTTTACCAAAAATCGACTACACCAAAATTTCTCGGGAAAACACTTTTTCTTATTAATTTGGGTGCGTAGAATCCAAATCAATTCGTACTTTTTCGATCAGACTTCTCAATCAAAAGTTATAGACTCGAAACCAATTTCGAAAAAAAATTCAAAGGGCTGTAACTTTGGATTCTACAGGCCACATTCTATAAGAAAATTTTTTTCCTGGTCGATCTGAGACAATTTTTTATGCGAGCCTCAAAAAAGGCAGTGTATAACCTTCATTTTTTTTACCAAAAATCGACTACATCAAAATTTCTCAGGAAAACACTTTTTCTTATTAATTTTGGGGAGTAGAATCCAAATCAATTCGTACTTTTTCGATCAGACTTCTCAATCAAAAGTTATAGACTTCTAGTCTAGTGATTTTAAATTACACGTTTTTTTAAAGTGCGTAATATTACGTGTAAAATTACCAATTGTTTATGTTTTTTATGTATTTTATGTAATTTATGGAACTTACCATTTTTTAAAAAAAAACCGTAATTTTACAGTAAAATTATCAGTAATTTATGTTTTTTATGTAATTTACAAATACTTTTGTAAAATTATCTGTCATTTATGTTTTTTATGTTTTTTTTCAATATTGTATAAACCTTTTTGAATTTTGTGTGTTTGAAAATAAAAACACTTGTTAAATTATATATTTTGGTGTATTAAATAAAATACCCAAGCAGTAGGTACCTATTTCGCCATCACGCGTCGTTTGGAGGAAGAAGCTCCAGATCGCGAATTAGAGGCTGTATCATCTTCATGAAACCAAACTAAATTCAACGGTGAATCGTTTACGTTGGTAGTACCGTTGATGGTCTGTGGTAGTACCGATCAAAATGTATAAAATAGGTATTACATTTATGTAACTTACAGAAATTACGGTTTTTTTAATTAAAAACGTAAGTTACGTAAGTTTCATAAAAGGCATAAATTACATAAAAAACCGCGTAATCCACATCACTAGACACACAGTAATAGAATAATCTAAAAGGATGGCATTTTAAATTCTCTTTTGAAAAATACAACACACCCCGGATAGTATTAAAAATATTCCAGTGATTCAAAAAAGATTCAAGATTTAAAAACAGGTTCAAATGATTCAAAACTAATTGATTGTACAGAATGTCGCATTTTCAACACTCTAATTGTTAATGTTAACATAGGCGCCGTGTGCTCTTTTTGGGTCAAAATAAATTTACTCGCCTGAGAGTCACATGGGAGAATCAAAAAACTATTAGTTCCAGAAAGACCCTACACTATATCAGTTAAAAGAGATACAGTGAACGTTTATAAGAAAAGTTTTTTTTTAATAATTACTGTTGAATCTGCCGTTTTTAAAAATTAATTAATTAATACGTGTATGAGATTGAGTAAAAAAACTTATCGGACCTTTAAAATATAAAAGACAATCATAAATTATCAACTTTAGGATTGGCTTTCAGCTTTCGGACTAAGCGATGCAGGAATAACACGATATTACGAATATAATGCCGAAGACACTAAAGTTCTACGATATTCCGATGCCGAGACTTCGATCCATTTACAAGGAGCGCTCGAGCACCCGAAAATTAGTGAAACAATAAACTCTTTTGAGAATCAAATTCAAAAAATTATTCAAAACTATTAAAAAAATTTTTTTAGTGTTTTAAAGGATTTTTGAATTTTTAAAATTTTTTGTAATGAATTGGTGAATCGATGTGATATTTTTGAAAAGAGAATTTAATATGTTAGCTTTTTCGCTTAAAATATACCGGATTTTTTATTTAACAAAATTTACACATTCTTATTTGTTGACCATTTTTTCTGAAATTTTAACGGAAGATTATAAAGCGAATTGAAAGCACATACCAAACAAGTATAAATTGTATAAAGTACATTTTTTTTAACCGAAATAGCTTAATCTTTAATACATTTATGGTTGGGATATAAGGTATTAGCTTGCTGTATTGATCGATGTTTCCTTTTTTGGTAGATGATTAATGGGAAAAGGGCTCTTTACCAGTTCCACCCCCCAATCCCCTCTTCTGATAAGGGATCAGAAAGAAGGGCGGCAATGGGTAGAAAACCGTTCGTTTTGTTGAGACCTTTAATTAGAATACCATGAAAAATAAAATTAATCCCCCCCTCGCCCTTGTCGCATGAAGCAAGGTACTTCAAAATGGCAGAAGTGTTTCGGACCAAACGCAAACAATAGCGCTTTTTTATTCTTAAAAAATTCGCTCAAAATGGCTTGCGAAGCCCCACTTTTCTATTTATGGATCCATCTGTAGCACATTTTGTTTAAGAATTACAAGAAATGTGCTATTGTTTGCGTTTTGTCCGTCCGTCTGTCCATTTCTTGGGTATTAAACTACTTTTACGTGAATGGTCCTAGAATCCTGGAATTTTTTTGCAATAGGTACATCTTGAAGATGTGGCAAACGGACATCACATTTAATTGTCTGGGGGGGGGGGGGACTTAGCATTGCGCAGATTGCGCATGCGCCCACCTGATGTTAAAATATGCGGTACGTTGACTTTTACTAGGAGAGATTTTGATTAAAATAACAAAAATAGCTCTATAAACAAGAAATTTGATATTGTCTGCGCATGCGCACATCTGATTTTTACAATATGCGATATGCACTTTTAATCACAGATGCTTCCACACTCATAACGATTAAAGTCATTTAATTATCCTTTCCGTGCCGATACGCATCATTTGAGTCTGTGAAAACTCTAAGACTAAGCTAAGGACCTTTCTATTTAAAATTTGAGAAAGCATTTAATTATATTAAGCTTGTTTCTAAACTTGTTCATTACTTGAGAGCCAAGCATCGTTTAATTAATAATGACATTTACCTTCTCAGTAGAGCATTTAATTATCCCTAACCCCTTTCTTAGCTTTAAACTGATATTTCTTTTGGGAGAGACGTGACACTTCTCGTCGCTTAAAGGAGACGCATTTTTGAGAAAAAAAAAGCATGCGGAATTTCTTAGGACAAATACTACACACTTTCTTTCAAATTTGGTTGACTGTGTATTTTTTGCAACGCACTGCGTTAGGCACTGGATGATAAAAACCGTTGCGTGATTGCCTAACGAAAAAATCGATGCCCTCATTGAACAAAACGTACCAATTTATTCGAAACTTTCCTCGAAGTAGTAATTTACCTTTTTATCAAATTACACGTTTGAAAAATGTTTTGGCCGCCTAAATAAATGAAAACCTGCAGAAGTCGGGCCGCTGCCGGTTCATAAAACATTAATGAACGCAGATCGAATTCGCAAAAAAAAGAGGGGGGGGGGGCGCACAATATCTTAGCGACAAAAGCGCGCTATTCCGTCCGCCGACGCGCGGGGGCGGGAAATAATAAATTCTGCCCCACATTAGTTGTTAATGTGTTTTTTCCCTTTTCGAGCAATACACAGAGCGTAATAGGCACTTGTAATGATTTATTTTATGGGCAATGGACTAATGCTGAAATCCGCGCGTAAGCTCAAATTCACTTTTACAAGTAGCGCCCAACATAATACCCCGAAAGATACGTTCACACAAAACTATAGACGAGTGTCTGCGTACACATGTAAGGCTTTTTTTCTCTCACCCCATATTCGTTGTAATATGATACAAAAACGGATGTAAGCGTCGCCATTAAACTGGGGGAGGTTAAAAGTTTATAAGTAGTACAGCTCTGGCTAAGTATTCAAATTACGTTCAAACATGGGCTATTGAGCCCGAAAATGTTCCGGAAAATAATAGTAATTTTACCGCCTTTCGCATAAATACCATTTTAAACAAAGGCGTAATTTTAACTTGTGAATTATCCTCCGAAACGCCCTTTTCCCCGACTTGAATAGAATTTAAGGAAGCTTGTAAAAGTAATTTTATTGTGGAAAACTAACAGAAGCATTCATTCCCTTTAAATGCACGGCTTTGATCAATTTTTATATAGAGAGAGAGTTTCCTTTACGTTGTGTAAGTGGAATGTATGTATCATATGAAAACATGCGGAAATCGACGCATTGATTCTTTTTTTTTATTTATTCCATACATGCTACATGAAGCCTTTCTTTGGAGAAGGTAATGCATTACGTGATTCATTTTTGGCAGTTATCCTTAATTTAGAAACATAATCCAACTGGCCATGGAAAACTTTTTTTTCGCAAAATCTTCTATTTTCGCTTATTCTCGTTTCTATCCTGCTTCTACTTTTTCTCCTTCATCCTATGGTAATTTTATGACCATTTGATTCTCTACACCATCAATCTTTTTTCTTTCTCGTGTCTCTTTACCACCAACATCTCATCGTCTTGCCCCCTTTTGACATTGTTTCCTTGCCAGCTCTTCTCTTGGCAGCTTCTTTGATTCATTTTCATATTTCTATCTTCTAGTGATTTCTTCGTACTGCCTCTTCATCCACTGCACAAGATTTTTTCCTGTCTTCTTGCGCTTTTGCCTTGCAACGAAGCGCCCGTTTTCGTATATGGAATCTACCAACTTTAATGAATGCACTATACACTGATACTTGCATACTAAAAACAGTAACTTCTGGACATAATTATTTACATAATATATTCCGCACCGATAAGAAAAACGTGATTCAGATTCTTCAGTTTTATAATTGGTACCGTGGGACTATTTAAATTATTTTTGCAGCATCCGAAAGCTATCGTCGATTGGTTTATCAATCCGGCCAATTGAGTAAGCATAATTAGCAACCTCGTCTGATTAAGTTGTGTTTAGTATCATTGGAAGCGCGCTAATTTATCAAGATGTTCAAGCAGTCTCCCAGATTTTTACGATGATAGAGAATCGAGCAATGAATCAAAAAGGTATTAATTTTGAGCGTTATCATGCGGATTCGCCGTTCGCTTTCCTAATTTACTCTAATGAAAGGTCTCAACGAAAGGAATTAATTTCTACCAACCATAGCGCTCCTCCTCGACCTCTTATCGTGACCGGGTATATTCCCTTATACCTCAAGAACTGATTGTCGGAAGAGGGTACTCTCAAAGGGCGATTGAGACGTCTGCAAGAAATATGTCCATTGGTGATGTCAAAACAAAAGCTATTTCGGTTAAAAAAAATGCACTTTACTTATCTGCACAAGAGTTGTGCACAATTTATTCTTGATTTGTCTTCTTTTGGTGTTCCTACTTCTATTATGCTTTCTTGTCGCCGCCTTTGTCGTGTCTCTTTTTTTCTTGCAGTTCAAATATTTTATGATATTTTGGCTATATTCAATGGTGCTAATAAAGGTAAACATACCGCAAAAAGTACAAATCAGACGTGCGCATGCGCATATAACTTTCTTATTTATAGAAACATTTCTTTGAACTTTCAACCATAGATACTTCTATAAAAACAAACATATCGAATGTAGGAGAAATCAAATGGGCCCATGCGCATACTACACAGTGCCAACCATCTTACTTCTAAATATACATTAGAGATGCTTATAATAAAGACAAACATATCGCACATACAATTCCAACCACAATTGGTCCTAATTAGGGAATGCAATCCCGAAATACCGGGATCCCGCAGCATTTTTGCGGGATTAATCCCGTACATAAATGGAACGGGATACCGCGGGATTTGCGGGACTGAGGAATTTGTCGACCAAGGGAACGACTCTGTTTGCTTTTTTAATGAAACGCATAACGGAGAAATTATTTTTAAAATAATTGTTAAACTTTTTTCGTTAAAAATGTACTATGATTTTTCGAAGCTCAAAAAAAGGCAGTGTCTTCCTTTTTTACCAAAAATCGACTACACCAAAATTTCTCGGGAAAACACTTTTTCATAATTAATTTCTGGGCGTAGAAACCAAATCAATTCGTACTTTTTCGATCAGACTTCTCAATCAAAATTTATAGACTAGAAACCAATTTCGAAAAAAAATTCTAAGGGCTATAACTTTTGAACTAGTAGCCCGATCTTGGAACTGTTTGAAATTATGGATTCTACAGGCCACTTTCTATAAGAATTTTTTTCCGGGTCGATCTGAGACAATTTTTCTTTCGGAGCTCAAAAAAAAATCGACTACACCAAAATTTCTCGGGAAAACACTTTTTCTTATTAATTTGGGGGCGTAGAACCCAAATTAATTCGTACTTTTTCGATCAGACTTCTCAATCAAAATTTATAGACTAGAAACCAATTTCGAAAAAAAATTCTAAGGGCTATAACTTTTGAACTAGTAGCCCAATCTTGGAACTGTTTGAAATTATGGATTCTACAGGCCACTTTTTATAAGAAATTTTTTTTTCCGGGTCGATCTGAGACAATTTTTTTTTCGGGGCTCAAAAAAAGGCAATGTATAACCTTCCTCTTTTACCAAAAATCGACTACACCAACACTTCTCGGGAAAACACTTTTTCTTATTAATTTGGGTGGGTAGAATCCAAATCAATTCGTACTTTTTCGATCGGACTTCTCAATCAAAGGTTATAGACTAGAAACCAATTTCGAAAAAAAAATTAAAAGGGCTGTAACTTTTGAACTAGTAGCCCAATTTTGGAACTGTTTGAAATTATGGCTTCTACAGGCTACTTTTTATAAGAAAATTTTTTTTCCGGGTCGATCTGAGACAATTTTTTATTCGGGGCTCAAAAAAAGGCAGTGTATAACCTTCCTTTTTTAACAAAAATCGACTACACCAATATTTCTCGGAAAAACACTTTTTCTTATTAATTTGGGTGCGTAGAATCCAAATCAATCCGTACTTTTTCGATCAGACTTCTTAATCAAAAGTTAGAGACAAGAAACCGATTTCGAAAGAAAATTCAAAGGGCTGTAACTAGGGAACGCAACACCGGGATCGCGGGATCCCGAAATACCGGGATCCCGCAGCATTTTTGCGAGATTAATCCCGCACATAAATGGAGCGGGATTTGCGGGGCAGAGGAATTTTTTCGACCAAGGGAACGACTCCGTTTGCTTTGTTAATAAAGCGCATAACGGAGAAATTATTTTTTATATAATTGTTAAACTTTTTTCGTTAAAAATGGACTATGATTTTTGAGGCACTTTAGATTTCGCCTTTTTGTGCTTTACAGGTGAGGTTTTTTTGAGTTCTAAATTAGACTGAAGGTACTTTTTTGTTGAATATTGTGATAATTAGCGATTTATTTTAATACAGAAGTTAACTGCACAAAATTGCTTATTTGCCAATTTATTTAAAATTTTGCGGGATCCCGCGGGATTAACATCTAAGGATCCCGCAAATACCGGGATTGAGATTTTGCTGCGAGATTGCATTCCCTAATCCTAATAAAACCAAACGTAACGCACATATGTAATGAAAATCAAATCCGGTCCGATCCATCTTTTAGTTCCTCGAAACACCACTTGCTCGCACATGGCGTTGTTAGTAAATAAAACCAATTGATTTATCCGGTAATGCTAAGTTAACCTTTGGAAAATGGGGAGAGGGCGGGGGGCGAAGTTCTACTTTCATGGTACTCAAATGAAAGGGCGCATCGAAATGAACTGCGGTTTGTATAAACTGTAATTTTCTTAAGCGCATCCGCTTCGAGATCAGTGGGTCACGGGAGGGGGGGATGGGAGAGGTAGAAATAAATGTTATCTTTCATGGTACTCTTAATGGTCCCAACAAAAGGAACTGTTTCCTACCAACTACCGCCCTCTTCTTTATGATCCCCTATCAAAAGTGGGGGTTGGAATGGGGACCGGTTTTATCCTTCATGGTAGGTACTCTAACGAAAGGAATTAATTTCCACCAACCATAGTCCTCCTCCTCGGCCCCTTATCGTGATCGCGTATAATTCCCTATATCTCACGAAGAGAATGTTGGAGGAGAGGGCAAGTGGAAACGTCAGGACGAGACATATCCAATGCTGATGCCAAAACTTTCAGTGAAAACATCTGCAGAACGGATTGTAATATTTTGGAGAATTCCTCTAAGGGCTTGGTTCTTCTTGCGTTACATAGCGTAGATTTCGAAAGTAAGCCTAGTGGTCTTTTAAGTGTTTATGTGTAAAGATCCTGCTCCCCATTAATCATCTACCAAGAAAGTTGCATGGGTTCAGCATTCTTTTGCAAGGGAAATGAATTACTCGTATCCAGATTGTTATACATGCGGATGGGCAAGGCACTTGTACGTTATTTGTTCGATGATTTCCGTATCTGCGCTTTGAATTGAAGCGAGGCAACCTTCTGTCTCTTGTGCGTTCTACAGTAATCTTATTCTGTCCTGTAGATCTTTTATTAAAACGGCACTCATGCCCGACCTGTATCTCTACATTTGAACAATTACCTTTACGAGCAAAACTGATTTAAAAGAAGCTAGAGGAACGATTCGGGCGTCCTTAAGTTTGGAAATCGAGATCGATGACTCGTATTTGAAAGGTGTTGTTTATACAATAAAATCGTGCCGTCCTTATGTTTTCAATCAATCGCCTTCTGACGCGTCATTAATTTACAAATCACCTACAATACTTTCGATGTTACCAATGGCGAAAACAATGGCGCTCCGAAGGGAAACACGCACGGGTAACAGCCAAGAGTAATCTCCGACCATTTATTTATAATGCCCTTAATAACTCACTGTTAAGAATTTTTATGTTCGATTATGATACCCCCAACACTAACAATTTTTCCTCTGGGGGGATGAAAAATATGCGCGCACTTTAAGCTTTAAACATAAATCAGGATGTGAGCATGGAGGATATTAAAAATTGGAAACGACGGAAAGGGTTATTTTACAAGCTTGAAGAGCTTTTTTTATTTCTGGTTACTTTGCGTACGTGTTATAAGATCGTCTTATATGAGGACCGTCGACCTCTGTCAAATGTCCAAAAAACTGAGTGAATAAATAGCATGAAGTGGTAATGAAAAATCGATATTCCGATATCAACCCTCTTTACGGTAGGGGTTCGTCGAATGTGAATTCTAACATCTGATAACCTTCCAAATTAAGGAGTCCAATTTATTATTCACAATAATGTGGGAGAGTTTCGGTTATCGATCCCCCTCTTTTATTTAATGCCTCCCAAAAAGGAGCTTGTGCACTATTTAACGAATGAATGAACGTCAATAGAAAGGTACGATTGTACAAATAACGATCGCGTATATATAAAAAGAGAGTTCGCGTAAATTTTTAATAAATACAACGCGACGACACGAGTAATTTAAGGTTTTCCAGTGTGTGCGTGATGGCTGCGAAATTTATAGGTACTGCTATCTAAAAAGAAAAGCTAAGTTAACCTGCACGATAGGTATACTACAATTAAAAGTAAACTAAAAGATTGCAACTTTTAATGGATTCTTTCCGAGTTAATTAAAACGATAAAAGAGAAGAGCGGATACACATAAATAACATCTTTGATTAATTTCGGTTGGGAGCAAAAGTTTGCTGCGCTTTTCGCTTTTTTTCGAGCAACAATTTCTGGGCCACGCAGACGTTATTTTGATGTCAGCGCCTTCAACAAGTTTGGGCCACTGTATTATTTCAAGTGCAAATCTGGTGGGATATTTACGAAAAACCAAAAAGTTGGTTTATTTCACCTGAATTTGTTCCTCAGTTTTTGTTTTTCCTTTTAGAAATGTTTGTAAATGCGTAATTTTTGTCTGAATTTGGTCAAATTTGCGTGTTTTATAAAAGGTTATATCTGGTCGTTTCGATAAGAAGCTTTATCAGGCGAAAATTAATTAACTCACGTGTTTTTTTCGACGCAGAATGCAGATTTTACGAAGAATTGCGCGTTTCTTGTGGAGAAGTGGCGTCCTGGCCGACATTTATCTAATTTACTCTTAAATTTATTTATAAAATGGCAAAACAAGGTCTATAATTCAAAGAATATTTGTATAAAACTCGTAATACATTTAAAACGTTTCCTGAACAATTTTTGAAAATTTCTGGGTAGGTTGGGAGAAAATCTGTCTTTAGAAAGATTAGGCCAATTTCCTAGTAATATCAATAATTTCCACCCAAGTGCCAAACGGATTTTGAAACAATTTTCTCCAAAAGTAGACTATTGTAACGAACATTCCAGAAACTCCCCCATGTAAGTTTAGTCATCGGCTGACTCAATCTTTCTGGGAAAGATGATGTGTTTATTGTAGAACATTCCGAATTGTTCTAGAGCAAATGTCGTTTAAGTGATAAATAATATTGCTGTTATAAATTAATTCATTTTAAGACTGTTATAACTTTATTGCTAATTAATTTACGTGACATTATCCACATCCTTCGAATAATGAGAGATACAAATTTTGCAGTTAAGGGCGCTATAGAATTTGATCTTATATGGTGCCTTTGGGCATTTTTATATGCTCTGATAAAACACGAAACTTCTAACACCTTATCTAAATTGAACAATTACAAATAGATAAAATTTAAACGAAAATTACTCATTTATACACTTTCTAACAGGAAAAACATACAAATTCAAGTAAAATAAACCAACTTATTCGTAAATAACCCACTAAATTTGCACTCAACAAATCATTTGAACTCTTTTGAAATCTTTTTTTAATTGTTTTGAATTTTTTATTGTCAAAAAAAGAGCTTATTGTTTTACTAACTGTTGCCTGTTCGAGGACCTTTATCTATCGAGATCTTGGCAAAGGATTATCGTAGAACTATGGTGTTTTCGGCAGTATATTGGTACTATCGTATTATTCCTGCATCGCTTAGTCCGAAAGCTGGTAGGCATTCCTGAAATTGACGAATTTCCCTTAGAAATGAGGTCCGATAAGTATTTTTACCTGACTCCATAATACTTAATCTGAAAACGGAAGATTATTCAATAATGATTTATAAAAACAACTTTTGTTATAAACATTTTCTGTAGCTCCTTTAACTACGAAAGTATAGGGTAATTCTGGATTGGCGAGCGAATATTTTCAGGTTTTGATTTTAGAATTTTCAGTTTGACGCAAAAAACAGCACATAGCGCTTATGTTGCTTTTTTGATAGTAGTAACAATTACATACCCTACAAACGTCTCGAAAATGCGACACTGTGCAATGAATTAGTGTGTGCACCCCTATTTCTGACAAAAGATTCACATTCGATGGCTTAAAATAATATTTTGAATCATTTGAATCCTTTTTTTTAATCCTTTTGAATTTTGCATCTTTTTTATTTTCTTCCCACCTTTTTTAATCTTTTTGACTCTTTTTGAACCTTTTGGAATCTTTTTGAATTTTTTGGAATCTTCTTGAAATTGATGGAGTCTTTTTGAATATTTTTGAATCCGTTTGAATCTTTTTGAATCTTTTTATTATTATCCCTCTCTTATTCTGGGCCCCCAACAGACTTGCGCCCAATTATAGAGTGACCCGCATAATGCTTTTTTTTAGAGGTGCCTCTGCAGAAGATCTTAAGTTGTTCGAAACAGGTCTAAGGCAATTCCCATCTCTGCCACAGATGAAAAATTCACCTCAACCCAGGTTCGAATAACCGACCTCCGGATTTCTAACTCAACGCTCTACCATTGAGCTATAATGCCCTATTTTTGAATCTTTTCGAAACTTTTTGAATCTTTTCGAATCTTTTTGAATCATTATATTGCTTACTTTCGTTGGCGGCCAAATAAAGATGCTAAACCCCTAATGCTAATGAACAATTTTCCCCTGTAGGTATCGTTAAGGTGAGGAATATTTTCAAATTTTGATTTTAATATTTTAAGTTTGACCCATAAAGACCACATGTCAGGGTTTTAAGCTGTGAAAAAATTACTTTGAGCAAAAATGCTATAGGCTCTTAGAGAACTGTAGCATAAGTAATTTTCTTATAGCATTTGTGCCATTTGATACTTGTTTATTAAATGTAGAAGTTACTCATTTCCGTGCCTTTGTATGTTGCTTTTCTCCAGTAATATGAAATAAACTCAAACTCATAAATTTCATTTGATTTTCCTTGTCGCAAGAAAATTCGATAACCTGCCTCAACAATGTCGCAATTTCCCCTTCGCGGTCGCATATGTTGCTTTTTTGGTAGCACCAACAATATTACGGACATACCTTCATACACATTGTACAGTGTGTCCCATTTACGACAGTTTCCAAAGAAACTGTCTCTAGGGATCGTTTTTCAGGAAATCCTAAGGTCCCAAAGATATTTGTAAGAGCACTTCTGAATGTTTCTAAAGCGTCCATCCTCATTTCAAAGACGATTGTGACTAAAATTTGCAAAGAGAGAGTAACGCTAATCCCTGAGGATTTGGGACTAGTATACTTGATTATTTTTATATGACCATATGTATAAGGATAAGACATATGTTGTCTAAAATACGTTGAGCGGACGTTATCTTGGCTTCCACACCTACATAACAGTACTTGTGGATTCCAATTATTTTTAACTTTTAAACAGTCACCTTTTATTTTATGTATCTGTTCAACTTTATTAGGTGATAAAAGACTAGTTTAAGACATCTGGAAATAAGTGCTTGGGATTTGTAAAAGTTTACTTCCAGTCGTAGACAAGGTGTTTTGTTATCGCTACGTAGGCTAATTAGTTTCAAGATAAGCACGTGTTATTGCAGATAAGAAAACACAGGGTTTAATGTTTTAATGTTAATGCGAAGACGCAGTTGGAAATGGAACGGAAAGAGAAATTGTTTTAAATCGAAGAGACCAGGTGAATTAGAGGCTTATTTAATGAGAGGTTCTTTTAATGGACGCTGAAACGTAGTGTTATTTGAGCTTATTATTGGAAAGGCACTCCAGTGCTACCATTTTACTCAAAACGTACAACTCTCGTGATGGTTTTTTTTACAAATGATCGTCGAGTCTTGTTTTCTTGGCGAAGGTTCCATGCAGCACATACTCCTAGTGTTACGTTAGATAGTCCCTTTTGTGATATGGGCACTATACGTTTTGGGGAATAATGTAAAACCGGGAGGTCTGAGGGGTATGCAATACCGCCGAGCAAAGTAAAGTTCGAGGACAATTTCTGGAGAATTAAATTAAAAGCGACGAGGGTTCAAACTTACATCCAACAAAGAAGAACGGTCAGTCTTTATCATGGTAAAGTTTTTGTTATGGAAGAAAGTTAGTTCAATGCTACGAGTATTAAGAGATTTAAGTAGTCGTGATAAAGGCGAGTGTTTTGTCAATTTATAGAAGTGAAATTTTCGAAGAAGTAGTTGTTCTCAGTATCCGTTAAAAGTAGTTTTTCCATCATCAAATAGTCAAATTTTTAAATCAAAGATTTAAACCGAGATTCAAGTCCGCCCGGAGATAAATTAAGATTTCATTTAATTAATTTGTTCTATCGATCGCTGGTTGCGTGGTATTTGTTTTGCTGGCCCTGAGCGCCTACTTTTCTAACAGCTTATTTGATTGACCTATTTGAATGTGTTTCATCTGTAAATGGTTACTTTTGAAGTTAATCGACCTAGATAAGGGTGTTCATGTTTAATTTTTCACATTTTTTTTAACTCGGGTGTTAATTAAAAATTGGGTAATTAATTCTTTATACTTAGAGGTTTCTTTTACATGTTTCTTTAGTACATGTTTCATTTAAGACAGATATTTGTAGATGGTTTAATGACCGTTTGCCATCTGTCCTCATACATCCCCATGGCTCTTAATCGATCATTACCTAGTTATTGATTACCTACGTACGTCAAAAGTGAGTTTAGACAATTAGTAGGTACCCGATTAATTAATTACAGACGCAACATTAAATGTATAGAAATCCAATTAAATTGTGGAGTTCTCGTCACCTAATTGTAATTGCAGAAGAAGCGTGTGGCAATTTATGTTAAGCGAAGAGGAGCTGTCATGCACATTCGCCATTAAATAATTCATTGTTTACGTCGATTACGTCCAAAATTTCCGGAACGTTAGGAGAAGCATTTGCGTAGACCGAAAAAGCTTTCATGTACGAAGTAAACGTGCCGTAAGGTTCCCAAGGATCAAAGAAAGCGTTCTCAGGCAGAAAAAGCTCTTCATTACGGTCTAATTTTAACGTTATTGTCGTATGTAGGCGGATTCGAAATTAAACAAATTTATTTAAACCAGAGATTGCCAGAAGAAAAATTGAAGAAGTGCCACTTTTAGAAATAATACCCTTTCAGGTCGCTTTTTGGCGGAAAAGCGATGATGCGAACATTTTTATTTTCACTTTTAGAAAATCTCCAGCTATTTTCTCCGGTTTTAAACGGCGAAGTGTGAAATTACAGAACCTTTTACATAAAGGAAGTGAATAACTCACCTAGAACGTGGTATTGTCTTCCCTTATAAAGGTCGTCTCTCCTCGGCGTGCCGTACCTGCAACAAAAAGGTAAAATGTGAAAATTTTAATTCCGAAACGACAAGCGTCAACTTTCTTATATTCTTCATTCCAGTTTAACAAAGTTGAAATTAAATATTCTAATAGGAAATTACAACTCGACTGCGCAAGTATGCGCGTCTAAGGGGATCATAACTTGGGGAAAACTTTTAGCCAACTTGGAGAGCTCTTCCATATAACTTGGATTCGAGTGTTCGACCACTCCTGTCATACCGTCGCGAATTAGAACTCTAGAATTGGGCTTCTACGCATTCGGTCTAATTACGAACTGCTACAGGCGACGATAATTGCGTTGCATCGCACTTATTACCACACCCAGCCACTTAATCGTAAATAGCTCAATCGAAAATACTAGCTTTAGGCTTCTGTTTTGAGCGTTCGCATAATTAGATGTGGGCTTCGAAGTCGAAAAGTCTAAAGATATGATTAATAATAATTTACATAATTCTACGTTAGTTTTATGAAAACATTACAATAACGAAGAAAAGAAGAAACGAAAACCATTGATCGTATGGTACCTACTGGAAAGATGAAACGAACAGGGAAAGAAAAGCTAAATGAAAAGTCTGATTATTCCAATAGTTTCGAATGTTTGACTAATTTCGTCCTTACCTTTACCAACTTTCAAATACATAATTAATTTTCTCACCGAACGATAATTGAGAAGGCACTAATTACTACATTAAATCATAATCAGCAATTTTGATTACGAATGCAAATGATATCGACCCGTTTGCATTTTCCTCTCCGTTAATAAACAACATTAAATTTTAATTGTGTTATTGAACAAACAGATGTAATTTGATTAAAACCCACTTGAAACCCCCGAAGAGTACATCAGTCAGTGTTATGGGAAACGGGGCGGAGTGACATAAAAAAGACATACCTAACGAGTGGGAATGTAGACATTAGTCTGTTATCGAGGTTTAAATTAACATAAACATCAACTACCAAAGATGTCGGAAGAGCAGCCGATCTCGAAGACCTCCACCTCGTAATGGTATGAAATTAGCACGGGAGAAAATTACGGGTGTTGGTTGCGAAACTACCACAAACGTGACCGGTTGTTATGAAATCTTGCAGAGATTAACGTCACATCGCAATCCACATGACAAGTACTCGCTTTTTAATCTACTTCAGAGTTAGTTAGTACTAATAAAAAGGAGCGGCACCAGATTGTTCCCAAAAGTTTGTAATTCTGCACCGAAAAATTTACCGATCAAAAATTCGTTAGTTCCATAACGAACAAATATAGAAGTAGCCTCATATTCTGCGCCATAAGTTGTAGAACATAAAAATGCCATCGGGTTTACCAAGATAAAGTAAGTTGGTTCTTATCTTATTCGTTATTTTATACGAGAAAAAGATAACGGTGGTCCACTTTTACCAGTCACCGCAGTAAGAGAGGTAAGTGGTTAATTCAGCGATATGACTCCCAGAGACAGAAGAAATGCATTTCTATTGTTCGCCAACGCATATTATTATCTTCCATTATGGATAGTTTTGATCCCACTTCCATTCATTAATGCCCCTCCTTCTGATAACATCTTCATTAAACCGTGATTATCACTTTCGATCAGCCCCTCTATTGGAAAGCAGAAGCGATCGTTGCAGCCGCACCATCTGATTCTGGGATTTCTCAGTGCATTATCCGACTAGGTGGGTTTCACCTGTTACTATCATATTTGTGGTGCATTGGCGCAATCTACGCTACAATCTCAGTTGACTTTCAAGGTCATCTGAGGTCATTGACCTCATTTGTTGGGTGTCAAATTACTTTAATGTCATCCGAGGTCATTGACCAAATGAATTTTTATCATTGACCATTTTTTTGTGGCGTCGAATTACATTTCCAAGGTCATCCCAGGTCATTGACCCCTAAGTTTTCAAGTCGAATCGAGGACATTTTTGTGGGATCGAATTACATTCTCAAGTCGTCAAGTTGACCCCATTCATTTTCAAAGTCTTTTGAGGGCATTAATCCCATTTTTCGAGGTGTCAAATTACGTTTTTAAGGTCATAGAAGTAAAATGACATTTTTTGTGGTAGCCAAATAGATTCTCGAGGTTATTCAAGGCCAATGGACCCTTCTTTTGCGGTGTCCTCATTTCTTGCGGTGTTAGATTACATGTTCGATATAATCCCAGGTCGATCACCTCACTTTTTGTGGTGTCTAATTACATTCAAGGTCAGCGAAGGTCAAAGAAACCATTTCACGGCGTCAAATTACAGTTGAAAAATTGGCACAATTTTTTCAAGGTCATCGAATTTCAATGACTTCCAATTTTGCGACGTAAATTTTATTTTCAAGATAATCATAGGTCAATGACCCAATTTTTCTGGTGCCATATTTCATTTTCAAGGTTATCAGTGCTCAACGACCTCATTTTTTTGCTGTATAGAATTTATTTCAATTTTAGGGTCATCCATGGTGAATTACTCTTTTTGAGGTGTCAAATCTCATTTTCAAGGTCATCGAAGGTTAATGATTTCACCAATACCTTGAAGATCACTACCAGGGAAGAGCAGGGAGAGAGTGCTCTTTAGTCGTTACATTGACCTACTTTCCAAGGTCATCATAAGGCTACTAACTACAAAAAATAGGGTCAATAACTTAGGATGACCTTAAAAATAAATGGTAATCCTGAACATTTATGGGTTCAATTACTTCTGATAATTTGAGAATGTACTTCGGCTCCACAAAAATAGGGTTAACGTCCCCGGATGGCCTTAAAAATGTATGAACTCACTAACTTGGGGTAACCTCGAAAATGCAATCCGACACCGCAACAAAGGGTCATTGACCTTGAAGGTTTAGGTGTTAAATGACCTCGGATGACATTAAACTGCAATTTGACACCCAAAAAATGAGGTCAGTAATCTCGAGTGACCTTGAAAATGTATGGGGTCAATGAAGAAATAGTTATTGACTTTGTATGCCATTGAAATTTTAATTTGACACAAAAATAGCTACCACTGACCTTAGATGTCGTGGAAAATGTTATTTCACACCACAATTAAGGCCCATTCACCTTGCAAATGTATCTTGACACCCCAAAAATGAAATACGATCCCGTTAAAATCAAAGATGGCGGCGGTTTATTATAAATGGCGGCTTATACCCAACGTCGATTTTTGGAAGGGTGGTCAGGACATTGTTCTGAACGTTTCCATCAGTTTTCAGCTTGTTTCTAGTACGGGCCAATGTCTAATTCCACTGGACTGGTGTAAGTCAAGATTGCAGTTGCTTCTCGACTTCTGTTGCTAAGTACTGATGGCGTTGTTATTATGAAAAGACATCTAAAATGATTCTTTTTAGCGCATTTTTTAAGAAAAAAAAATTTGGTATTGTTTGCGTTTTGTCCGTCCGTCCGTCCGTCCGGACCCACTTCTACCCTTTTGAACTACTTGTAGGGGAATGGTCCTAGAGTCCTGGAATTTTTTGCAGTAGATAGCCTATACCTTGAAGGTGTGTCAGTCGGTCATAAAATTTCGCCCCCCTCCCCTTTGTACCAACCATAGTCCTCCTCCTCGACCTCTTATCGTGATCGGGTATATTCCCTACTACCAAAATGTGTGTTCCTTATTTGCGTCCAGTTTATGGTAAACGCGGTGGCACCTCCAAGTCGACACTCCAATTTGAGATGACTACTTCGGTTAAAAATCAACCTACTACCTCACACTTTGTACTTTAAAGATAACGATTTGTAGTGGGGCAACTTCATAGTAGATTTATTTTTCCCCGTGGTGCATAAATAGTCCGGCTCTGATCATCGTGCGACTTTAAATAAGGGATGTCGTATAAATCGATTTGAATTCCATATTCTGTTTCGACTTAGTACACCACCACTCATGCTAATGAGATCGGGGAATCCAAGACAACCGGGACCTTATTACTAATTTATCAGAACTGAACGCGATGGCTCTGGAAACGCGTGACTCGCGACACGACTCGAGAAGACGGCGTCGCGGCGGCGCTCGCATTTCGTCCGTCCACAAAAACAGAGTGCTCCCAAAGTTGTCTAACCAGAAAAGATGTTATCATGCAAACTAATAATTAATTAAACGGTTCAGAGCATCCAGTTCATTAATTTATTAGGGAAAGGAGCGGAGGGGCGAGCTTTTATCTTCTCCTCGGGCTTGTACTGCCTGCAACAAACACGAGATTGATTTTAATAACCGCTTTGAAAATGAACTTTCAAACGAAACGCATTAAACGTTTAGGGTACTGACAGGTTTCGTGTGGCATCATTGGCTGAGCTTTCACGAGAGATTAACTTATAATTTTTACATCGGTAAATCTTCTTTGTTAATTATTACTCTCAACGTTTCATGTGGACTAATTACGTGTTGCTTTTTGAAGCACGTGGTGCACGCTAAAGTGCGCTTTCCCAAGAATCCATTGTAATTTAGACGATTTGCAGATGAATACGTTAACGCCCCTGAGGTTATTTTTTTCCTTGTCAAATTGGGCAGCGCCTTGAAACACGAACTGAGTCAGACAATAAAAATTATTGTAATCCCCATCACTTTTAATTGTGACCACCACGTCCAGGTGTATAGACCAGTCATTAAACAAAAAAACGGCAGTTATTTTCCAATAGTTTTCTAAAGTCGACTACAGAGCGCACGCAAAACCAATTTGCGAGCGTTTAGGATGAATCTCATATACGGATGATATATATTTGACGCAGTTTCGATGATATAAATTTTCGTAATTTGTATAAACAAAAAAATGCTTGAGCTCGACCTATTATAATTTCAGAAAGTAATAAATGAACGAAATGGATATTTAACTGATAAAGAAAGCGTTCAGTAGGTAGTCAAGCATACCCGTTGACAAAGGTGCAACTTAAGCGGAAATTTTGTTAGTAAAAAAGACGTGGAATAAGGTAATATCTTTTCATTTATATTGAATAATTGAATTGAATACGTAATTTAATATCGTTTTTGTTTATAAGTCACAAAACTTATTGGTCTAATTAATGGGGGCGCAAATGCCACCGTTGGGGGCGTGGTCCGAAGACCGACTTAATTACATTTAACGTTGTCGAAATGATTAATTAAAATTTAGCCTTTGTGAAACTATGCGTTCGGTGGTCAGTTATTTGGAATTGGAATTAAGTTTGCTAATTACGGAAACTGCTAGTAAATTCTATTCACTTAGCTGAGATGATTAATTAATTCCTCCTGTTATAATTGAGACCCATGTTTTAACTTTATCACTGAGCGAAGATGAGTAGAAACCTGTCAAAGAAACTTCTACTGGTTTAGAGTGGTTTTGGAATGTTTACTGCGGCTGACAGACCACAGGACATTTAGACCTTAATCCAATCGGTGCCGAGTACTGCCATTTATGCGGTGGCTCGTAGGTACATCAGTAAAATGCCATTTGATTACTGTGGAACGCCCGCATGCTTTCTAATTGCCGAGGGAGATTGTGTCTTCCATGGCCCCTTTATTGTAAAATATTTGTGTGGATTGCAAATGAAAAAGTTTATTTCCAAAAAAAATTAAGGAGTAAACATGATGAACAATCACAATGTCTTTAATTTGCATTGGCTCTATGCTACTTTAAATTGGAGAATCGACAGACGACAACCTCTAAATTTTTAACTTAAAATACTACAAGACACAACGTAAAAATCTAGGGTTCTGACACTAATATGTGGGAGGAGGGGTGAGTCGTATAATAAACAAATGTATAGTACAGTAATTACCTACAGTGTTTTAATGCTCAGATCTTAATGGTAACTGATGTGGCCCCAAAATCTGGTAGGGCACCGCTTCGAAAAATACCCAGTTACGCCACTGCCCAGAGACAATAATCAAACAAGTCCCACGAAAGCAGCCCCAATCGCGTGGTCGAAACAGCAAATCAATTTAATTGACCTTGATTGACCCTGCGAATTTATATAATCCATCAAATTAAACCGGAAGTAAAATTCAAGAGACTTACCCTAGATACAAACCACACAAAACAAACAATTTTAATTTAGTCAAGATATACATCACAGGAAGCTCGGGTAAGAATCGTCTAGCCAATATAAGAACCACACAGACGCAGGCATCCAAAAAAACAACACGAACAAGGGTCGCTCATTTGTTACGGCAGTGGGGGAATTCCCTTCTCTACGGGAATGGCCTCGCGCCACAAATAGCGATGAGGGTGGTTTCCTCATACTACTGTTTTGAGGTTGATCAAGATTGTGGTTGGAGGGTTGAGCTTTACGGTTTGAAAGCTACTCTCCCTTCAATCTTGGTTTGAAAATTAAGGTTTTACCTACAGACTAAAGCA
Organism: Photinus pyralis; assembly: GCF_008802855.1. NCBI lineage: Eukaryota > Metazoa > Arthropoda > Insecta > Coleoptera > Lampyridae > Photinus > Photinus pyralis. The sequence goes on along the minus strand of NW_022170596.1, from coordinate 47,888,025 downwards.
TCTTGATACTTGAAATTTGGTCACTCCCTGAAGACACACTACCTAAAGTGTGTGATTTGCGCCCTAAACTTTACGCTTCTCGTAATGCATCACTTAAAACTGGAAGCAAAGTTTGGGAACTTTTGCCCTTGTAAGATCTAAATCAGGCCAGAATGCTTCAAAAAGTACGTTAGGCTATGGGCTTGAAGAATGTAGAAACCCATTATAATGACTTATAGACCTCTGGGAAAGACTTAACACTCTCGTAGCTTCAGAAAAATGGCCAGGAAGATTATGGGCACATGTCTATTGTTCCCGAAAGCGTTTGAATACCCTTTGAAGGCCTTCCGGTGCGTTTTGTTTCAATGTAGAGTTTTTTGCGGTCTAAAAGCCTGAAAATTGAAAAAGGTTCAACAAGATTTCTGTTTTCAGAAGTTTTGCAGGTGCGTTCTAGAGCCTTACAAACCTTAGACTGAAAATATTACCTGGTTGGGCACTTTTGCCCTTGTAAGATCTAAATGAGGCCAGAATGCTTCAAAAAGTACGTTAGGCTATGGGCTTGAAGAATGTAGAAACCCATTAAAATTACTTATAGACCTCTGGAAAAGACTTAACACGCTCATAGCTTCAGAAAAATGGCCAGGAAGATTATGGGCACATGTCTATTGTTCCCGAAGGCGTTTGAATACCCTTTGAAGGCCTTCTGGTGCGTTTTGTTTCAATGTAGAGTTTTTTGCGGTCTAAAAGCCTGAAAATTGAAAAAGGTTCAACAAGATTTCTGTTTTCAGAAGTTTTGCAGGTGCGTTCTAGAGCCTTACAAACCTTAGACTGAAAATATTACCTGGTTGGGCACTTTTGCCCTTGTAAGATCTAAATGAGGCCAGAATGCTTCAAAAAGTACGTTAGGCTATGGGCTTGAAGAATGTAGAAACCCATTAAAAAAACTTATAGACCTCTGGAAAAGACTTAACACGCTCATAGCTTCAGAAAAATGGCCAGGAAGATTATGGGCACATGTCTATTGTTCCCGAAAGCGTTTGAATACCCTTTGAAGGCCTTCCGGTGCGTTTTGTTTCAATGTAGAGTTTTTTGCGGTCTAAAAGCCTGAAAATTGAAAAAGGTTCAACAAGATTTCTGTTTTCAGAAGTTTTGCAGGTGCGTTCTAGAGCCTTACAAACCTTAGACTGAAAATATTACCTGGTTGGGCACTTTTGCCCTTGTAAGATCTAAATGAGGCCAGAATGCTTCAAAAAGTACGTTAGGCTATGGGCTTGAAGAATGTAGAAACCCATTAAAATTACTTATAGACCTCTGGAAAAGACTTAACACGCTCATAGCTTCAGAAAAATGGCCAGGAAGATTATGGGCACATGTCTATTGTTCCCGAAAGCGTTTGAATACCCTTTGAAGGCCTTCTGGTGCGTTTTGTTTCAATGTAGAGTTTTTTGCGGTCTAAAAGACTGAAAATTGAAAAAGGTTCAACAAGACTTCAGAAGTTTTGCAGGTTTTAGACTGAAAATATTACCTTTTGTTTTGTCCATTAATTTCTTGCGTCGAATTCTTCGGTGTGCTTTTGGCGGTACGTCTATTGTTATGTAATTGTCGACGGAATAGAACCTTTGATTATACAGAGCATGTTGGGAATTTCAATCTGAAAAGTTGATTATGGGAATGAGGTTGCGAGATCTAAATACTGAATCTATTTCATAACTTCCGGCCGTACCAAGTTTTAATCTTTTTGCTCAGTTCAAGAGTTTCGGGATTGTTTATAAAATCCTCCTCGTCGGATAGGTGGAAACTTTTAAGAGCCCTTGGTCTGTTTGCGACACTACGTATTATTAAATGCCTCGAAGGTGGACATTTGCGTAATTGGATTTCGCGCACTTTTTCTTAAGGAGGGTGAACGTAAAGGCCCATTTCGACTGGCACGTAATTAAACTACAAAGCATATTCGGTGTAGTCGTCGTAAATTAGAAATATTACTCCATTTTAGAGTAATGGTCCGTAATTAAACAAGAACAAGAAGTCGGGGAGTCTTAACGTGTACGGCGGCATATTTGATAAGCTAAAGCCCAAACTGTAAAACATAATTCCCCGAAGTTAGAATCTATGCATACATTGCCGAGCAAAGAAGAGCAAAGCGGCAGCTTTAGGGCACTTGTAGAAGTTAATTGCGCTTCCTTTGCCATTGATACAAAGTTTGAGTCTTACAATCCCTTAGAACTACCCGCATGTTGGAGGCACCACAGTTAAAACACCATTACCCCTTCACGGTGAATTGGCTAATGTACCGTTACTACCTTGCTTAATAGACTGGCGCCATTTATGCAAATTTCCCTCAAATATGGAAAATGTGAATTTTTTTAGCTGCAGAACAAATGCACTCGAGGAATTACTTAAAGCACGAAAAGGAAAAATAATAAATTGATTAACCCACGCTGGGCACGGTTCTCTCCGAGTATATTCAGATTTTTTCCGTGCATTATGGAGTGGCATTTTCAAGGAAAAACCAACCCTTTTAATTCAGTTCGTTTTCAAGCTTTTGTATAGGAGCCGAGAGGTCGTGCCCATAAAGCGTAATTATATAGGGGCTGCAAAATTACGCCCCTTCCCCCTCGCTCCGGCAGGCCATTACTACTCATGCTAAGTATTGGCATAAATGATTTTTTTTTTGCGCCTCGCCTGTATATCTGGAGCGGTTTCCGTAATTCATCGGTAATTCACCTAAGCGGGGTCGCGTTTGACAAGGTGTTGGGTATCTCCTAAAGGAAGTTTAGTTAATAAGCAGCAACACCTTTGGAACATAACTCATGGCAACCCAAGCTCTAATTTTATCTCTCGAAACGGATATCCTAACATATTTCTTAGTCACGTAATTTTCGGATAGGTATAAATTTATCGAATCTAAGGGATCGTTAATGATTTATCGCAACGTTAATGAAATAAATCGGTGACTGTTTATATATTTTGATCAAGGCGCATTAATTTATAGCTTCGAAATATAAACAAATTCTCCATTCGTCCGAAACAAGTTGGAAGAAGTTTTAATTTTCCGCGCTCTAGACGTGAGCTGTGAACGGAAAAGGATGCTTTGTCAAATTTGTTTTACTTTTCCGCACAGAGTATGGAAAATATTACTTACTTTTCCAACTGAAATTCTAGAACTGTCCGCGTTTTTCTCACCCATTAACCTCGGGTATCAGTCTGTTTTATTCGTTGTTCCTTCTACTGTACCTTCCAGAATTGATCACCTACTTATTTGTCCAAACGTTCCCATACCAGGGTAATAATTAATTTATTTTTTACAATTCTAGTTCTTGGTCCAGTTTTCGTTCGTTTTGGGGATATCAAACACAAAAAAGTTAAGGTTGAGCGTCCGATTAACGAACCCCCAGCATAAAAGCTTCGGAGGAGGGGCGAACAAGGTCGCGTGGACGTTATTTAGGTTGAAATAAGACCGAAGACAATAACGGATCACGCTCTATATACGAATGTTTTAATCCAATTTAAATCTGGAGGATTTCAACGCAGACAAGGTTTATTTCATCGGAATTTGTTATTTTAGTGCCTATTTTTCAATTTTAGAGGTGTTTTTAATTAATTCGTGTAAATTTATTTATTTAAATTGCAAGATGTGCAAATTGCGTTGTTTAAAATTAAGGGACATCTGGTCGCGTGCATTTAAGCGCACACTGGTCGTGTACGATAAAGATATTTTCGAAAGTTTCAAGACACGCGTATATTAACGCTGATAGTAAAGGATACAGGTGCACTATTTATTTTTTACGTGATTTTGTTATAGAAGAAAGCGTTCCGTGTGGGTGTTACGTTTAAAATTGGTGGAGTATCATGGTTAGGTGGCAGTGGTGTTCTTTTACATAGGAAAAATAAGGAAGAGACGAGACTGTTCACCTCGGAACGGGAGAGAGAGCGTGTACGTTTTTGTACGCATATTGTATCGAACAATCGGCCTTTTTGGTTATTTTAAGATGCAGTTTGGTCGCAATCAGAATAACCTGCGCAGTTAAGTTAAAGTTTACAGTGCTGAGATCTCGCCCCTCACACGGACGGCCGGCGAAAAATGCGCTACCAGATAGAAGCAACAAGAAAAGACAAAAGTAAGACAATATGAGGCCAAGTGAATGCGACAAGAAGATAAGAGGAAGGTTAGAGGAGTTGAGACGAAGCTGAAACGAGGGCGAAAAGGTAAAAACAAAAGAGAACATGTGCAAGAAGTTTATAAAGAGACAAGGATGTGTAAAGAAGGATACAATACAAAGACGCAATAGGGAGTTAATAATGTGACAAGGTAAGAGACAAATCAAAACAGGTTGTGGTTAAGGCAGAGCTGGGCAGAATACTTACAAAAAGTATTTGAATACTAAATACTTTTACGTCTAGCACAAACGAATACTAGATACAGATACATTGAAAAGTATTCGAATACTTTAAAAAGTATTTCATTATCTTACTTTGAAAAGTATTCGAATACAGTAAAAAGTATTCAAATACTTGTCACTCAAATACATTAAAAATTTAAAATAGTATTCTAGATAAAAGGCTTAATACTACTTAAAAAATCAAGTTATACCTACTTTGTATGGGGTTAGCTTTTTTTATATTTCTATTGTTATATACAAATTTAAGGGGAGTAAAACCGTATTATTATTATTATATTATTATATAGGAAGTACCTACCAGGACCTTTCTTATACCAGTTATATCCTTAAGAATACGCGTACCAGTTTTTAAAGCGTCGTGCACATGGTACGTACGCCTTTCTGAAATTAATCCTAGCGAGTTTGGAACAGATCCATCCGTTTGTCCGTGTGCATGATAACTTGTTTAGAAACGTGCGATCGCTTTGAAAATTGGTACATATGGTCTTAAGGATATAAGAAAGGTCCCTATTGTTTTTAAGTTACGTAGACTATCAAGTTCGGTATTCAGATGTATCGGATTTTTATATTTGATTTTGTGACAATGGAAACTTTCCCTAAACATTTCTAAATTGTTCTCAAATATTTGAAGAAAAGTACTGCCTTTTTTTGAGGCCGGAAAAAAAATTGTCTGAGATCGACCGGGAAAAAACATTTTCTTATAGAATTTGGCCCGTAGAATCCATAATTTCAATCAGTTTGAAGATTGGGCTACTAGATCAAAAGTTACAGCCCTTTGAATTTTTTTTCGAAATTCGTTTTTTGTCCATAACTTTTTATTGAGAGGTCTAATCGAAAACGTACGAATTGTTTTGGATTCTACGCACCAAAATTAATAAGAAAAAGTGTTTTCCCGAGAAATTTTGGTGCAGTCGATTTTTGGTAAAAAAGGAAGGTTATACACTGCCTTTTTTTGGGCCCCGAAAGAAAAATTGTCTCAGATCGATCCGGAAAAAAATTTTTCTTATAGAATGTGGCCTGTAGAATCCATAATTTCAAACAGTTCCAAGATTGGGCTACTAGTTCAAAAATTACAGCCCTTTGAATTTTTTTTCGAAATTGGTTTCTAGTCTATAACTTTTGATTGAGAAGTCTGATCGAAAAAGTACGAATTGATTTGGATTCTACGCACTCAAATTAATAAGAAAAAGTGTTTTCCCGAGAAATTTTGGTGTAGTCGATTTTTGGTAAAAAAGGAAGGTTATACACTGCCTTTTTTTGAGGCCCGAAAAAAAAACTGTCTCAGATCGACTCGGGAAAAAATTTTCTTGTAGAATTTGGCCTGTAGAATCCATAATTTCAAACAGTTCCAAGATTGGGCTACTAGTTCAAAAGTTACGAATTGTTTTGAATTCTACGCACCAAAATTGATAAAAAAAGTGTTTTCCCGAGAAATTTTGGAGTAGTCGATTTTTGGTAAAAAAAGGAAGGTTAAGTATTCAAATACTATGCGAAGTATTCGAATACTAAATATTTGTGAAAATATTTGAGTTACAAATACAAATACTGCTTCCATAAAAGTATTTAATTTCAAAGTATTTGAATACTTTAAAGGATTTGAATACTAAAAAGTATTTTCAAAATCGAATACTGCCCAGTTCTGGGTTAAGGTCTCTCGCGTTGGCACGAATCCGAGTGGTCCAATATTCAATAGCCATGTTGCATAGATCTGGCTGAATTTAAGGGATGGGCTGAATTGCATCTACTTTAGACGCATTTAAACCCCTTCTAAGTGAGACATTAAGGGCCTTTAAATCTATTAAGTTCGTAAACGACTCATAAAGGTCACTGAAGACTCTTAGAAACTATGAATACACATGCAAAAAAGAATCAAGCTCCTAGAGAAATTCTCTAAAACACTGTTTTTCCCTTTGTAGGTACTTTCCTCTTAGCATTTGCGAGATAATCGTAAGTAAGTGAAGGAATGGGGGAAGAAAATTATAGTTTGTAGAAAACTACTCCTTTCGATGAGACTTTCCATTAGAATACCATGAAGCGTGCAATGTGTGTTTAGCCCCCCCCCCCCCCCCCCGCTAACAAAATTTGAAGTCCTGTATCACCTAGAGCTACCTACTGCAAACAATTCCAGGCCTCTAGAAGAATTCCCCTAAAACTCGTTCAGAACCGCAGAAGTGGGTCCGGACGGGCGGACAGACAGACGGACGGACGACACTCAAACAATAGCACTTTTTTAATTCTTAAAAAGCGGGCCAAGAAGCTCTAAGATAATTAACAATCCCACAAAATAGCATGAAATCTCATGAAACCTAAATGCCCAGTTCAGAGAAAGATACCGACGCAGAAGGCTCTAGGAGATGCTTCGAGATTGGTGGCGACTGTTAAAGTTGCAGCACTCAAAGAGTATAAAAGGCTCTTAAGGTGTATTGGTATTGGTCGCGAAAACTCGACAATTACGGCGATCCTTAAGAGCCCTTGAAAACTCTTCAGTGCTCTTATGATATTATTATTATTATATATTATATTAGGGACAATTTTAACGACCCTTTATTGCCCTTTGAGCGTGTAAAGCGTCTTAAACGCTTGGTATTCGGATATGAAACATTACCTCCATTCAAAGGCTCTTAAGGACCATCAAAAGTTCCTAAAATTTGTTCGGGGCTCTAAAGGTTAGAACGCATTTTGTGATCCACGAAGGCCCTTAAATGCTAGTAGAGACCAATAAAGTGTAATGAGTGTTCACTTTGCCGTTCCAAAAATTTAGTTTTGAATTTGTATTTTGGTCAATATAGGGAAAATTCCGCATTTACCGCTTCATAGCGAACGTGAACGAAAATATGTATGGTGATAACAAGGAATGTATTTCGGAAAACAAACACGTGACGAAATTGCGGGTTTTCTATTGGTTGTTATGGCACGCCGGTCGAGGTCCTTTGCGTGCAGAAATAAGCTCCTCGTGGGTGAGATTCAAATAGCGAAAGAAGTGAGAGCGCGACTGATTTCTGCTGGATTTCGCGAGTGGAAATTAAACCATTTGGGTTCCTTGCAAAAGCTGGACATTTTCACTGAACTCTCTCCTCAATTTCCCGAATTCCATTCTAATTAAAGTGGAAAGACAAATCCTCGATGTTGCACTTCAGTACGTAATTCAAAATAAGCAAAATGAACAAAATTGCACGAAACCTATCGCCATTGATAATGAAAATAAAGTGCTTATTGACTCCGTTCATACTAAAAAGTGCTAGGATATTGCGATTTTTGTGTGTGGAGGAACCTTAACGTACACTTTATTTGGTGATTCTGATGTTTCCGGTCGTTTGACCCCGAACCAGTAGGTATAACATTTCTGAGTAGGTACAAGTTTAATTACCCACTAACAGTCCTTGTGTCCATGAAAGAAATGTCAGGCTTTAGTTTCGAAATTGGTAGACAAATAGTTGTTTAAAGCCGGCGTTATAATCGAATTGGATACCGTCGGGGCAGTTTGATGAACAATCGGGGGCTGTTACAACTGACAGGCTCGTGTGTGATTGCGTTTATTGCGGACACTTTCGATTTTTTTTACCCCAAATGTTCCCTTAATAGACGTGCGCGAATTTATCCGCATAATTTTCGCTCAATGTACGCAAACCAGCCGAATACCACATCATAATTAGCTCGCATTAACGGCGACAGTAATAATGACATGCCTTATTCCGTATGTCAACACTATTATATGAGCTCGCTGCTAATCAGTGTTAATCAGGACCTGCACTAACCATGACGTTTGGATTTTAGAGGTTGTAATTTAGTGTAATAGGCGAGCCAAGCCGCAGTCTGCAAATACTGTAACTGAACTACCTTCATTATTGTACATTTTCGGAAGATTAAACATTCGCTGCTAATTATACATTAACATGAACATGTATTATAAGGCTCGGGACCGTAGGGGAAGGGCAGAAGGGCAAAATTTAATGAACGGGAAAGAAGTAGTGATGTGGATGGAAAGGCTTCCTAAAGACTTCAATAAAGAATCGACAGAAATCGTTTTATGAATAATTTCGCAGTTTTCCGATACGGTTAGCATCAGATCACTGTCAACCCTTAGCCTGATTAAAAGCAACAAGTTAAAAAGTAATCGTAAACGATTTACATAAAGCGCATTTCCACTTGCATTCATTTCCCATTTGTAAGATGCAACTTCTGTTAAAATCGTAAAAATCCGCCCACAAATATGAAAGATAGCGTTGCACATGGGCAATCCATTGTTGACGTGCTACTTCAATTTCAGTTTATGAGAAGAATTTCATTTAAATGCTTTTTTAAATAAGAAAGTTTGAACTACGCATGCGCAAACCTAAATTTTAAAACTAATGTTAGATTTTCCTTTGTTCCAAGCGCCTAAGTATCAAATTTCACTTAAATAGTTCCATAGATAAAAAAAGTTGGCACTGCGCATTCGCAAAATAAAATTTTGAAACTAGCGCTAGATTTTCCTTTATTCCAAGTGCCTATGTATCACATTTCATTTAAATTCTTCCATAAATAAAAAAGTTGGAACTGCGCATGCGCAAAGCCAAATTTTGAAACTGGCGTTTTATTTTCCTTTATCCCAATTGCCTATGTATCAAATTTCGTTTAAATTCTTCCATAAATAAAAAAGTTGGCACTGCGCATGCGCAAAACCAAATTTTGAAATTGGCGTCTGATTTTCCTTTATTCCAAGTGCCTATGTATCAAATTTCATTCAAATACTTTTATAAGTAAAAAAGTTTGCAATTCGGCTTATAAATGGGCGAGATGCGAAAAGGGCACTGTGAATTTTGAATCGATTCGATTCAACTTTTGGCATTGCGTATTATATGGCTAAAGCTATGCCCATATTGAATTTCATGCAATTCATTTCATAACTAACGGAGATGTAAAAGCGATCGAACATTTCTAAACAAAGTTATCGTTCACACGGACAGATAGATGGACAGACAGACAAAGGAACAGACGGACAGACCAACCAGCAGGCGACAGATAGCAATGCAAAATTATAAACGATCTCTAGGATCGTTAATAAACGGCAAAAGTGTAAAATTATGGAACATGTAAAAAACGGTTTTTTTGTTTTTTTTACAATAACTTTTTTTGTAAGCGGTACAGAAAAAATTCCTTCCTTGGTACAAGACTCGACACCATAGCGAAAAAAGTAGAACAATAGCTCTTAAGATAAAGAACTAGTAGCGTCGCAAAGTAAGCGGACGGACGGACGGACGGACGGACAAAGTGGCCACAATAGCGCATTTTTTTTTATTTTTGTGGAAATGCGCTAAAAAGTGGGCATTATATTGTCGAAACACCCTATCGCAGCTATTTCAGTTTGGCGTCTTTGGCACTTCAAATTTGGAGTTTGAAGTCGATTTGTTGAAGCTTCTGCATTTCTACCCCTTTATAGTTCACGTCTACAGCAGAGAGCTTAATAGATGAGCTAAGCATAAACGTTGACGGTTGGAGTTACCAAAAATTTGAAATCACGATTCGAAAAAATCTTGGAGTAGTAAAGAACTGGGTAGTTTTCAAATTCAAATCTTCATAACCGCCCGAGAAACAATTTCAAGTACTGACACATCACGAAAAGAAATTGGAAATTTTTGGCTTGAAGATTTGTATAAACTTTCCGGGCTAAAAGACACAGGAAAAACGCGATTCAAAAGAGAAACTTCAAGCTTGCAGCTTGGAGGCGCTGGGCAGCTTTGAAATTGCAATCCTCAGTTTTAAAATGCTCAAAACCACCCAAGAAAAAATCCATAAAAATAAATTTCGAAGTCTAAAGTCAAAAAATTTATCATTTGTGGCTGATACAAGAAATAAGTATAAGAGCGAAAAATTTCAAAATTTCCGAGTGAAATATGCAGGAGGGATATATGTTGAAACCGCGAGTATGAAATACCGAGTCCATACCAATATAATATTCACCGCTGTCCCGGAATTCGAGGTCGGTTTAGGGTTCAGGTCACAAAATACCGAGTTCATACCAATTTATAATATACCACTGACCCGGAATTCGGGGCCGGTATACGATTCCGGTCACAAAATACCAATTCCGAGTGAGCTGAAGGCGAGATCGGCATAAATCTACCGCTAGCCCGGAATTCGAGGTCGGTTTCAGCTACGGTCACTAAATTACGGGTCCATACCAAATAGTAATCTACCGCTAACCTGAAATTCGGGACCGGTATACGATTCCGGTCACAAGACACCAATGGCGAGTGAGCCGAAGGCGAGATCGGCATAAATCAACCGTTGGTTCGGAATTCGAGGTCGGTTTAGGGCTCCGGTCACAAAATCACGAGTCCATACCAAATAATAATCTACCGCTGACCTAGAATTCGGGGCCCGATATACGATTCCGGTCACAAAATATCAATGCCGAGTGAGCGGAAGGCGAGATCGGCATAAATCTACCGCTAGCCAGGAATTCGAGGTCGTTTTAGGGCTCCGGTCACAAAATCACGAGTCCATACCAAATAATGATCTACCGCTGACCTAGAATTCGGGGCCCGATATACGATTCCGGTCACAAAATATCAATGCCGAGTGAGCGGAAGGAGAGATCGGCATAAATCTACCGCTAGCCAGGAATTCGAGGTCGGTTTAGGGCTCCGGTCACAAAATAACGAGTCCAGACCAAATCATAATCTACCGCTGACCAGAAATTAGGGACCGGTATACGATTCCGGTCACAAAATACCAATGCCGAGTGAGCCGAAGGTGAGATCGGCATAACTCAACCGTTGCCTCGGAATTCGAGGTCGGTTTAGGGCTCCGGTCACAAAATAACGAGTCCATACCAAATCATAATCTACCGCTGACCTAGAATTCTGGGCCCGATATACGATTCCGGTCACAAAATATCAATGCCGAGTGAGCGGAAGGCGAGATCGGCATAAATCTACCGCCAGCCTGGTATTCAAGGTCGGTTTAGGGCTTCGGTCACAAAATATCGAGTCCATACCAAATTATAATCTACCGCTGACCACGAATTCGGGACCGGTATACAATTCCGGTCACAAAATACCAATGCCGAGTGAGCCGAAGGCGAGATCGGCATAAATCAACCGTTGGCTCGGAATTCTAGGTCGGTTTAGGGCTCCGGTCACAAAATCACGAGTCCATACCAAATAATAATCTACCGCTGACCTAGAATTCTGGGCCCGATATACGATTCCGGTCACAAAATATCAATGCCGAGTGAGCGGAAGGCGAGATCAGCATAAATCTACCGCCAGCCTGGGATTCAAGGTCGGTTTAGGGCTTCGGTCACAAAATATCGAGTCCATACCAAATTATAATCTACCGCTGACCACGAATTCGGGACCGGTATACAATTCCGGTCACAAAATACCAATGCCGAGTGAGCCGAAGGCGAGATCGGCATAAATCAACCGTTGACCCGGAATTCGAGGTCGGTTTAGGGTTCCGGTCACAAAATATCGAGTCCATACCAAATTATAATCTACCGCTGACCACGAATTCGGGACCGGTATACAATTCCGGTCACAAAATACCAATGTCGAGTGAGCCGAAGGCGAGATCGGCATAAATCAACCGTTGGCTCGGAATTCGAGGTCGGTTTAGGGCTCCGGTCACAAAATCACGAGTCCATACCAAATAATAATCTACCGCTGACCTAGAATTCTGGGCCCGATATACGATTCCGGTCACAAAATATCAATGCCGAGTGAGCGGAAGGCGAGATCGGCATAAATCTACCGCCAGCCTGGGATTCAAGGTCGGTTTAGGGCTTCGGTCACAAAATATCGAGTCCATACCAAATTATAATCTACCGCTGACCACGAATTCGGGACCGGTATACAATTCCGGTCACAAAATACCAATGCCGAGTGAGCCGAAGGCGAGATCGGCATAAATCAACTGCTAGCCCGTAATTCGAGGTCGGTTTAGGGCTCCGGTCACAAAATATCGAGTCCATAGCAAATTATAATCTACCGCTGACCACGAATTCGGGACCGGTATACAATTCCGGTCACAAAATACCAATGCCGAGTGAGCCGAAGGCGAGATCGGCATAAATCAACCGTTGGCTCGGAATTCGAGGTCGGTTTAGGGCTCCGGTTACAAAATAACTTGTCCATACCAAATGATAATCTACCGCTGACCAGAAATTCGGGACCGGTATACGATTCCGGTCACAAAATACCAATGCGTAGTGAGCCATCGGCATAAATCTACCGCTGGCCCGGAATTCGAAGTCGGTATACGGTTCCGGTTAGAAAATAACGAATCCATAACAAATCATAATCTACCTCTGACCCGGAATTCGGGGCCGGTATACGATGTCGGTCACAAAACACCGAGTTCATACCAATAAAAAATGTACTACTGGTCCTGAATTTGAGGCTGGTATAAATCTACCGTTCGCCCGGAATTTGGAGCCGGAATACAGTTCCCGTCACCAAATACCCAAGTCCAAACGAACAGAGAGCGAGATCGGCATAATCTACGGCTCGACAGGAATTCGGGCCCACAGTTCCGGTCACAAAATACCGAGTCCATACCAACGAATCTACCGCCTAACGCTTGCCTAGAATTCGGGGTTGGTATACAGTTCCGGTCGCCAGAATAATAAAGATTATTATATTATATAATCTTATTATTATACCGATTGCATACCAGTAAATCTACCGCTTGTCGGGAATTCGAGGCTGGAATACAGTTCCGGCCACAAACCGAGTTCATACCAATGCCGAACGATCCAAAGGCGAGATCGGCATAAATCCATCGTTCTCCCAGAATTTGGGTCCAGAATTCTGGTTACAAAATACCGAGTTCATACCAATAAACCCACCAATGGTTCGGAATTCGGGGCCAGCATATTTATTTATTTATTTTAGGCCTTTATTTTTGAGTGGGCCAAGGCTGCTCTACCAACCCAACCCACTATACATTTACGAATATCCCTGCCCGAACCCGGATTGGAACCAGAGACCCTTAGTAGCGCAGTCGAGCGATCCGGGAAAACTTAAGGTCATAACAAAAAAGAGTTGGGGAAATCTTGGTAGTTGTAGTTGCCATGTGCGTGAAGGTAGTCAGTTTACGATAGTAAGTACACGCAAATACAATGGTACTCTGTACTCTGTGGTACCGGAGGTAGTACCGTGTGAGTACTACCTTAACATATAACAAGTAACATTGGATACCTATTAAGAATGCTGATATTTAGATCTACTGGCACAGTTCCGGTGTCAAAAAATACCAAGTTCATACCAATGGCGAACGATCTGAAGGCCAGATCGGCATAAGCGTACAGCTGACGTGGAATTTACCGAATTAATAACAATACCGCGAGCGAATCACGGAGCGAGCCGAAGGCCTTATGTCTACTGTTGGCCCGTGCTTCGGTCCCATAGTTCTGGTCATAAAATACCGAGTTCATACCAATGGCGAGCGAGTCAAAGGCATAAGTCTATGTTATGTTATATGCCGGACATAAATACCCCCTGTACTGGCTAGCGAGATTTGGAAGGCTATTAATTGTGCCTTTCATTTGTTCCAACATTCATTTTCATAATTTTTGGTCGATGCGCCATCGCTGGGTTTATAACATTCTCATTTCCAATAGTCTAAGTATGAAGATTCTTTAAATTCCATTGGACGTATAAGGTTTGCATTGAACCACTTCCCTTACGTAGCAATTTATTAATCGAATTGTTTTTCCGCAATTTACTTTAATGGGTTAGTCAGCGGAAGTGTAAGTTTAAATTTAGCATTTTTTTTCCAACTTTTATATCTTTTAAAATTTGCGATTTGAAATCTGGGGAGAAAATTTCATCACTGGAAAAGCGGCCAAACAACATTTCAAGTCGCATTCGAAGAAGCTTTCAGTTTGTAGTTTGAAAAAGTTTAAAATTTCAACTTTCAACTTTCAAAACCGCCCAAAATGTATTTTTCTAATTTTAAAGCTTGACCTCGAGCTTGACTTTCTGAGGTTAAAAGCTTATGCTAAAGTTTGAGCCTTGTGTATGAACTCCAATTAACCATTTCTGAAGCAGAACTATATATAATTAGTGAACCTGCGGCATTAGCACGTAATTCAGGCAAGCTTTCCGGGTATCTCTTCCAACATTCATTGAAACGCATCAACATCCCGAAGGGATGCAAAAGAAAATAAAAAACGAAAATGTTTCCTTGTTTTACGTTATAACAATAAATAAGTGAGTACCTAAATGTAGCAACGTAGAAAATTACGTTACGTACGTGGTCCTTTGTGAGCATTTTACCGAGACGTTTTATAATGATAAAAATGTCGAATGAAAGTACTTCAATCCCGTTTATATCATCATTTCGTCAATTAATGTCGGTTGACGCCCCCCATATGCTAAATGTATCAACTTACAACGCAATTGATGGGGCCATTTGACGTCGATTTGAACAACACACGATATTCTGCAGAAAAACGCCCACGTTACGCAAACGTGAATCGTCCCGCTAATAATTTTATATAAATTTATTCAGGTAGCAATACCGGCACTTTGAAAGGAAAAGGGGCACATCCCTACGACGATTACGAGCAGAAAATAGCAATAGGCGTGAAAATCTCAAGAGGAAATAAGAGAAGCCTTAGAACAAGCTCCATGTTGAAAGGAATACTAAAAGAAACCTGTCAAAAATTCTTAACGAGGTTTTTTATTTCAACGGTATAGCATAGGGAAATGCCTCATTTCGCCATAATTAACCGATTTAATTCAATTTATGGAAAAAAAGAGCGGAGCCATTCGCAAAGGGATGCTTTCAAACGACCCGAAAACAACGTCCGAGGGATATGAAAACTGTACAAATACGAAATTGAAAGTTTGTTATTTTAAGGTTGAAAGAATATCTTATTCATGCTTGAGCGTTTTATAACGTCTGCAGATATTTCCAAAACATATTTATATTATACAGAAGTGTCGTTCAAATATCATTCCAACTAAAAATGTTAAATCCCATTGTTACGTGCCGTAGTAGATGTAAATTTCGCACCAGCTGCGAGAGCAATAATTTCTAAATTCCCACTAAAATTGTTTTGTTTTAATAAAATGTAATTTATTTTTTGTTTTGTCGGACGTAATTACAAATTTAGAGAAGAGTATTCATTTGGAGATCAAAACGAAAATTACTTTTTTTTTTCGGGCGGTCTCAAGAGTAAAATATGGGAATTTTCACATCGGCGGCGTTTACGCTAACTCGAACAAATCGCCATTTTTGTAATGTTAAATTAACGAGGAAGGATGAGCGAAAAGAATTAACGAAGTTCACAGAGGAAGGCGACAATTTAAGTGTTCTCGGCGGAAAGGGCAAGTTTATAATGTCGCGTTTTCGTAAATTAAAACAGAAATTAGCCATTAACTGTGTATATGCTTTGATAGGGAAGATCGCATTTACGAGCAGCACAAAATGTGTTGAAGACTTCGAGATATATCTCATGAGAGTTGAAAAATTCAAGATTTTGATCAATTTCTATGGAAGCACAAGGGTTTTGAACCTCTAAAAGATGAAAATACCAATTATTAAAGAATTTGATATTTTTAACAAATTTGATTATCCGGTTTGACCAGCAGTGACATCTATTTTAAAATTTGTAATGTAATGTTTTATCCATTTTTACGATTACAAAAATAGTGCTATAAAACTTTCAGCAGCAATTAAACAATTTACTATTATGTCAACATACCAAACTTCATTATTCATCTTTTAAGTGTGTTCATGTGAGATAATTTGGCAAAGCACCATGGAAAAATGAAAGTGGACTTAGATATGCAATCCGGTTCAAGAACGCGTTGGGTTTGTTACAAAAAGCGTGATAAAAAGGGGAAAGGGGAAAATCGCTAATTCGACCATCTCTTGAACTGGTTAACTATTTTCGGGGATGTAAAAAATATAAGATATTTGCTTGGACCAGATCAGATTCCATTTTCAATTGTACCAATGTATTTCTTATAGGATTCCCGACAACCGTCTAACAGAAAGGGCACAGAGAGATATAAATTTATCGAGAAAAGTACCAATTTTTCTTGCTTGGTCACAACTGCAACAATTCCGCTCTTGGGATAAGCGCTATGGAGAGTGTAAAGTTTGTAACACAATTCCAATTGGAAGCTCAAAAATGGAAAGCCCAAATACGTAAAGCAACGAACGCATAGGTTCTTCGGCGGCAAATATCCCTACGCGTAAAGCTTTTGAGGGGTGGATTTTCCAGAACCGAATTCAAAGGCGGTGAATATTACGGCACAAATACACTGGAGGTGTGCATTTCTAGAGAAGAGTTTCTGTAAATCATCAGAGTGTGGAGATAATTTTGGAAAAATCGAATACCCCGAAAACTTCTGGCAAATCCTGGTATCGGAATTATTAGGCATTTTAAAAAATAGAGTTTTATGAGAAGCTATTGGGAGAATCCGCCAAGTGTTCCGATCACGCAATACCGAATACTTACCACCTAAATCTACAGCTCGCCCGAAATTCGGGGTTTGAATACGCTTCTGGTCACTAAAGTACCGAATCCACACCAATGCCGAGCAAGCTGAAAGTTAAATCGGTATAAATCTACCGCTTGTTTGGAATTTGAGGGCGATATGCACGGTTCTCGTAACGAAGAAACGAGTACATACCAATGTCGAGCGAGCCGAAAGCGAGATCTACCGCTCGTTCGGAATTCGCGGAGCCGGTATATGGTTTCGGTCGCAAAATGCCGAGTCCATATCAATGCCGAGCGGACCGAGAGGGAGATCGGCATAAATCTACGGCTCGTCCGGACCTCGCGGAGGCGGCATATGGTTCCGGTCACAAACAACCGAGTCCATACCAATGCCGAGCGAGTCGCAGCCGGGATCGGTATAAATCTACCGCTTGCCTGGAATTCGGGACCGATATGCGGTTCCGATCACGAAATACCCAGTCCCTAACAATGCCGGACAAGTCGAAAGCGAGATCGGCATAAATCTGCCGTTCGTCCGGAATTCGCGGAGCCGATTCCGATCACAAAATATCTAACTGAAGACGAGATTGGCATAAATCTACCGCTGGCCTCCTATTTGAGACCGGTATGCGGTTTCAGTCACGAAACACCGAGCCCATACCGATACCGAGCGAGACTAAGGCGAGATCGACATAAATCAACGTTTCCACCGGGATTCGAGACCGGTATACGGTTACGGTCACGAAATACCCAGTCCATAGTAATGCCGGGCGAGTCGAAAGCAAGATCGGCATAAAATTACCCTTGAATCTACCGTTTATCCGGAGTTCGGGGACGGTTACAAAATCTACCGCTCACCCGGAATTTTCTGGACGGTATACGATTCCGAGTACAAAATACCGCGTCCATACCAATGTTGAGCGAATCGAAGGCGAGATCGGCATAAACCTACCATTTACCTAGGATTTCGGACCGGTACACGGTTTCGGTCACGAAATATCCAGCTCATACCAATGCCGGGCGAGTGGAAAGCGAGATAATTAGGTTCTCCTGCAGTTTTCCTAATTCGTAAGGCGAATAATGGGAGTAGCAGAGCTGTGCAAAGGAATTGGTACAAAAGTTTTGGAAAGCAATTCCAAGGCTTCAAGCCTTTTCTAAAAAAAGGGCTTTGGAATTTACGTCTAAAGCCTTTTCGCGTGAGCTTGGGGCTTTGGATTTCAGACAAAGAGCTTAAATTCCTTTTAAAAGAATTGAAATCACTTTTTCATTGAAAACTCCATTTTAAGGATGCAATTCCCTTTAAAGAGCTTCAAATCCTTTTTAATAGGCTTGAAATCCTCTTTAAAAAGGCTTCAATTCTTGATATACCTCCCACTCCCACATCATTTTTTATTTCCAATTTTTTTGAGCTTGCACTTTGCAGTACGTAGAACTGTTAGTGCGTGCGGTGTTGTTGTTCTCTAATGGGATAAAGTATAAGTATCTACCTCTATCTAGAGCCTTAACTAAATTATAATACAATTATATGCAATTATGCATTAGCAAGCAAGCAAACCAAACCAGCACTTGTGCAAACCAACTATATTTATTTATTACGTTACGGCTACTGGGTCCTGTATTCTCGTTATATTTTATCCCTTCACTCAACGATTTTATAAAAACGAAAAACACTTGTTAAAGTAATAATCATTCATATTTTATTAGACATTTCAATTCCTTTTGCGAAGGAATTCCATTCCTTTGCCAAGGATTTCAATTTCTTTTAATTCCAAATCCCAATTCCTTTTCCTAACGGATTTCAATTCATTTTTAACAAGGAATTCAATTCAATTTCAAAGGGCTTTTTTAAAGGGCTTTGGAATTTTAAGCCCTTTTCGTGCTAAGAGGAATTTGAGCTTTCCATTCACCATTCCTCTTACACGGGCTTGAGGGCTTTGGAATGAAGCCCATTGCAAAAGGGCTTTGCACAGCTCTGGGGAGTAGTATAGAACAAGAATAAGAATAAGAGAGGGATAATAAATAAAAAAAAAGGAATAAATCTACCGTTCATTAGGAGTTCGGGGACGGTATACGATTCCGGTTACAAAATCTACCGTACAGCCGGAATTTTCGGACTGTATACGTTTCCAGTTACAAAATACCGAGATCGGCATAAATCTACCGCACCACATCCGGAATTCGGAGACAGTATACGGTTTCGGTTACAAAATACCAAGCTAATACCAATGCAGAGCGAACCGAAGACAAAATCCTCATAACTATACCGTTCGTCCGGAATTAAGTGGTTCCGGTCACAAAATGGCGAGTCTATGAAATGCCGAGCGAGCCGATGAGGGGCTCGGCATAGCGAGCGAACGCCCGAAGATTCACTCCTCTACGTTTAAAGCCACGAACGGTGCTTAAAACTACCAAGCACACGCAATACCTTTTGAAACATTGACATTGCCTTTCAAAAAAACTAGAAATACTTTGTGTGACATCCTACATCAACGATCTAGGTAAATGTAAAACTGTTGTCATAACAAATTTAAAAAATTTGAATTGGCTAGGAATCGAACCCGAGCCGCGGGGGGGGGGGGCAGCTGACGACGTTTACACAATAGGCGCCATTACTAAAAATATCAGCCCCTATGAAAGCGAATAGCATTAGTCAGGCGAAATGTAGAAATACTAAATAACATATAAACTTTAAAAAAATCTGCATGGACCGGGAATCGAACTCGAGCCGCCCGCGTACTTACAACGATTAGACGAACGACGACAGCGACGGTTAGCATCAGAGAACTACTGACAGAAACCGTCAAAACAACTCAATCTTCCCAACTGTCAAATTAAAAAATAATAGGTGTAGGTTATTTTGCAACAAATCTTCAATATATGTTCTGAATCGACATTTCTTAATACATAAGTTTTCAAAGGATTTAAAGTGTGCACCTTGTCATTATACCACGGACTACTATACCCGGCACGTAAGAAGGCGTAAGATCACGTATCCACACTATTCATATTTTATTGATTGCACATATTGGTGCGCCACAAAGCTAGTTGATCTCCCTGCAGACTCTAATTACTCTTCTTACGTCTCGGTACCAGTACAAAGCAAAATTAAGTACTTAAGTTAACTCACAATACGTTCAAATATTTAAAATGTGCACAGTGTGATTTTGCAACACATCATCCCCATGTCCCGAAACGGTATTTCTTAACTCACAAAACCTCGAAGGATTTAAAATGTGCACACTGCGATGGCATCAGGTATATGGAAATGTGAGGCAATGTCAATGTCAATAGGCGATATAACGTCCGTTGGGTCTGCTATTATGTAAAATAAAAATGAATGTCTGTCTGTCTGTATGTCTGTCCTTACGCGTGTCTAAACCGTTCATTCAATTGCGTGGACACTTTGGGGAATAGTTGGACGTATGGTTGCAGAAGTTTTTGACTAAAATACTATCCTAAATTCCCACGCAAACGGGAACTTCAGAAAAAAAAACAGGAAGATTTTCTTAAACTAAAATTTCCAATTATTTGTAGACCCCTAGAGTTGTCACATGAACGAGCTTACAAAAAGCTCGCAATTGAAAGTTCTCTTGAATATGATACCTCACGCTGAATTTTATTTTCATAATTTTTGCCTGATTTTTGCCGATTGTTGGCAAATACCTATAACCAATTAACGCCATTAAAGGAGGGGCAATCGCATCTTGTAACCATTACGGCTAAATAAAAATGTGAAAGGTCTAAGCACCATCGCTGGGTTATTAACTTATTTGTCTATTGTCATTCCCAATAGTCTAAATATAACTTCTGTAAGATTCTTTAAATTCCATTGGACGTACACAGTTTCATTGAACCACTTCGCTTACGTAGCAACTTTGTTTTACATTAATCGAATTGTTTTTCCGCAATTTACTTTAATGCGTTAGTCAGCGGAAGTGTACGTTTAAAATTAGCATTTTTTTTAGCAAATTCCGGGCGACACCATTCCCACCTTTATATTGCAAATTTTAAAAAAATCGTTGATTAGGGCTTCTGGCGTCAATTTTAAGGGTGTTAGTATGCAATCAATCGCGAAGCTTGTAAATAACGAAGGGGAAAGTCGAAAATTTTGTACAACAAAATCTGTCTACCTCGCGAAGCGTTAATTATTAAATTACTTATTCTTACATCATACAAAATTTCAAATTCCCGAACATTGCAAAACTGGGGAATGTGAGCAAATTCAAATTCCGCCGTATCCGGGCACTTCCATAAATTACTAATTAGCAAACGAAACGTCAACCGCCAAATGAAAGTTACACAAAGCCCATTCTACGTATATGTATTTCGATTCATTTATTTCCTTGCGAGTGACAAAAAGTCAGAAGTCACAAAAGGCATTAGTAAGATAATTTGTCGATAAAAAACCCAAATTTTTCGGTACAACCCAATATTGCTTTTCGTTTATTAAAATGATAGTTCGCGAGGTTTTTACAATCCTCGTCTATAACAGAAGGTTATTCAGGTTTTTTACTGAACAAAGTCCTCTACAATTTTCATAAATACGTGGGCTACAACCTGGGGCGTGTAAATAAAATCATGGTAATGGTTTCGTATTAAATTGTTTTTTTTTATAACTTAGGGCGTTTAATTATGAATTCCGCTCACTACCGACCCAATCTTCGATTCCTATAAAAGGGAAATGTTTGTCGATAGAATTTTGTCCTTGTTTTTGTCATTGCGGAAATAACGTTCCTTTAGCATCCTTTCCGCAAGGATTCATCAATGGCAATATAGCGCTAAAGCGTACTGAACAAGTTTTGCGAAAAGCAAAGTTTTACAACAAAAGAATTGGCAGAAAAAGTCTCTGTCGGAAGGGCAAGTTAGCATTTTTTGTGTGAGTAGGTAGGTAGATTCGTGATTCTACAGGCCATAAGAAAATTTTTTTTTCCGGGTCGATATGTGACAATTTTTTTTTTGGGCTCAAAAAAAGGCAGTGTATAAACCTTCCTTTTTACCAAAAATCGATTACACCAAAATTTCTCGGGAAAACACTTTTTCTTATTAATTTGGGTGCGTAGAATCCAAATCAATTTGTACTTTTTCGATCAGACTTCTCAATCAAAAGCTATAGACTAGAAACCATATTTCGAAAAAAAATTCAAAGGGGTGTAACTTTTGAACTAGTAGCACAATCTTGGAACTGTTTGAAATTATGGATTCTACAGGTCACATTCTATAAGAAAATTTGTTTTCCATGGTCGATCTGAGACATTTTTTTTTCGGGGCTCAAAAAAAGGCAGTGTATAACCTTCCTTTTTTATCAAAAATCGACTACACCAAAATTCCTCGGGAAAACACTTTTTCTTATTAATTTGCGTGCGTAGAATCCAAATCAATTTGTACTTTTTCGATCAGACTCCTCAATCAAAAGTTATAGACTAGAAAACAATTTCGAAAGAAAATTCAAAGGGCTGTAACTTTTGAACTAGGAGGAACTGTTGTCTAGGGTTAATATATGAAATAAAAAATTTCAAAAATCCAAGGGTTTTTGAATAAAACTGAAACAACGTTATTTTTGGCAATTTGTGAAGAATGATCAGCCAAAATAATAAATGATGGCATAGATAATGTTTACTGACCTTAATTTTCACAAAGGAATCTAAATGTGGAGTAAAAAATGGGGGTCGCCATTTAAAATAGGGAAGGAAAGATCTACTCGCGCTATACCCGAGATTCTTAAAGAGGTTCCTATACATTTTTAGGACGACTTCTAAGAATGTTTAGAAATCGACAGGAGAATATGAAAAGTACAAAAGGAATTGTAAAAGTTATCAGTGAAAATATCTGAAATCTCAGAATATCCTGAGATTGAAAATAGATTTCTAAGAATCCTAGAAGGCTTTAATATGAATTTCTAAGATTTCTATGGATACTCTTTCTAATTAACAATCTAGGGATAGCTGTTGCTAAGATAAACAGAAGATTTCGAAGGAAATTTCAACGGAATTGATGATGCTAACAAGATCCCTAGAAAGACTATGATTTCCTACAAATTTGTTCCGACATATCTCTTAGCCATACCGAAATGATGCTTTAAAAAAAGATTTCTGTGAAAATACCTTACCATCCTACAATTGTTTAGGAAAATTTCTCCAGAACGAAGAGAGACAGCGATGTCAAACCTTTGCCAATCGATTTCTAGAGTGCTATTGAATATGAGCCGGATTAAAAGTCGTGTTTCCCAATGCGATCTGAGTGGAAAAAAATTCCCGTACTAAAAATCGTATGCGATTCTTTTAATTGGTGAGATAATCAGAAATCTTCTAATAACATTGTTATTCTGAGCAGCGGATTTTGAAAGAGATTTTTAAAATCTAAGCAGAATGGAAGATTTGAACGAAACGAGGGGCTAAGAAAGTAACATTGATGCCAGTTGATATAGTACCGATATTTCCACAATGTCAACAAAGTAACTAGTTATCATTGCATAATTAAGGTACTGCTGATGTTAGTACTTAGGGTGCCTTTCCCTTGAGACTGATGGAATAATAGAAAATGTGTATATAAATGAATACTAAATGGATAACCCTGCGACCATATATAAGCATTTTATGATCACGCAGTTTTTCAGCAAATTCCAAAGGGATTTTTTTCAAATGAACTGCAAAACTTCTTCAACGTGAAGGCAACCCGTGGGAGTAATTTTCTTTACAAAAAAGCCACCCTCTAAACACAATCAACCTAAGAAGCAATAACAAACCACTGAAGGTAAATCCTTTAATTGGAACCAAAAACCTTTTTATTTTAACGTTAAAAGCCAAGGGGGATGATCTTTATTCCTCCTTGTAGAATTGGGAATTGAACTTTTAATCATAAATAACCGAAAGTATAAACCTTTAAATTGTCAAGGAAACCGCCGTTCTTGTTTTTACCTCGGGTGTCGCAGTCCTCCTATCATGGGTGAACTGCATAAACTTTCAAAGAGAGCGCAAGGGAGTAGGGAAAGCGGAAAACAGATGCCCATTATAATTAGAAAAAAAGACGCCTCGGACAAAAAGGTATTTTTCGGTTTAAATTTGTAAATTGTCCCAACTGGAACAATTCTAAAGAAATATTCCCCAAGGCGAGGCGAGCTACAAAGCGGAAATAAAAATCTTGACGCAACTAATCGAATTAGGAATTCATCTGAGAAAAAAAACACGGGGTAGTTGTAATAATAAGTACTTTCGGGCTCATTCTACCCTAAAATTTCCATAAAGGCATACCTTTATTAGGTTTTGGTCTATAAATAAACAATTTAATAGTCTCGCTTTCCGCGTAAATTGTTTTTTAAACGTTCCACAAACAAAGCTTTTAAATTGCAAATTAAGTAGAAGTTGATTTTCGATAGTTTTAAAGGGGAAAAAGCTCGGTCCGAGTATAACGAGCAGTGATTATGCGACAATTTGTAAACGTTCAATATCTCGTGTTAAAGCTCAACTTTACCCGTTAACTTCTGAAATCGCGGCACTCGTCACGATTAGCCGTTAAATTTACGTGTTAATTTTACACGCATATCTATTAATGTTTCGTGCTCGCGGTGCATAATACTTCATCTAGATAGGGGAAGATACAATCTGTATAACGTTGCAGGAAAGCATTAGAAAGTAGCTTTTATTTGCGAAATGGCCGGGTCGAATTTTTTTAAGCCTCGGGCAAAAATTAAAAATCAACTCACAGGCCGAGACTTTAATCCATTAATCTTGCACTAACGCACAGCGTAATCAACTGATGTAATGAAAAAAAAAGGTCCACCAAACAAGGCGCACTATCTTCTTTTATTTGGCAAAAAAAAATGCACAAAACGACACTAAACGTGGCCACCATAAAACTTACTTTGGAGTAGCAAAAATATATTCCCAAGTCACCGTAAAACCCTTATCCTTTCCTGGATAATAAAAAAAAATAACGGCGCGATAAACATAACACAATCCAACAATAATAATCCATTAATAAGATATATTAGGGTTCGGGGGTCACATCCGATAACACTTTAAAAAGTTCCAAATTAAATTAATAAATAACAAAAAAATAGGGGTAGCGGAAAACCGCCGGCGCAATACAGAGCGGAGCGAGAGCTTTCGGGACAAACGAACGTGGCGTTCACGAGCTCTGGAAACGTACTAGAGCTTTTTCCTGCAGAACTGCGCGTGCTGGCAGTCAGAAAGACACTGAGGACTACTATCCTACCAACACGGCGCTAAACAAAGACAGATGTCCCAGATAACTTCCGTGCCAGACGAAGAAGGCGAAATGTCGTCGGTAATTATAGCAATCGAAACAACCTTCTTGTACGAGGAGATCAAGTAGCACAGCGCATGAGATTGTTCAATCTTTGACAAAAGGGAGCAGTTGGATTAATTAGTGTAATTAGTCTGACCTTTAGATGGGTCTTTGTTTGTTTTGTGAAAGCATCTCCTCGATCAAATAAAGTCGAAAATTCTAATTTCAGTTCTGATTTAGCGCCTTTGTTTTTCAATCATCTTCATTACGCGCATTGTCCCAATTGCCGCCGTTGTATCGGGGTCGTCCGAAGTTCTACGTACGCAATTGGATTCGATTAATTCACGATCGGTTTGGGTATAAGCTAAATTGATCGGTTATAAAAATAAACAAATCGTTACGAAATCGACAGACATCACCAATCCCCCTCGTATTGAAAATATTTACCTTTGGCGCAATAGCAAGGCAAAAATAGGAGGCTGTTTCTCTAACATAATGTGTGTGATTTTAAAGTGGAAGGATGCTTTGGAATTTGCACGATTCCAGAACTTGAAACCTGAATCCAGAAAGTTGTTACTTGATGGAAATTGGTTAAAAACCGGGACATGTGTTTGGTTTGGCTTGCAGAAAGCAGATTGGGCATTGTATGGATGTCGTTTGCCGGAAGGTTACCCTTTTTCTACGCAGATATGGTGGATTTGGGGACAACACTCCCCGGCTCTCGGTATATTCAGAAGCGAGCTGGTGGTGTCCCCATTTATTTCGTTTGTCTTAGTCAACTTGAAGGTTGTAATAGGTTCCAGTCAACGAGGAACCAATCCCGTCCGGTCAATGGTTCAAATTTATGAATCACCAAGGGGAAGTAAGCTACAAAGCGGAAGTAAACATTTTTACGCATCTGAGGAAAAAAACACAGGGTAGTTTAATAATAAAAATACTCTCGGGCCCATTCTACCCTAAAATTTCCATAAAGGCATACTATCTTTATTAGGTTTTGGGTCTATAAACAAGTGAATAGTCTAGTTTTCCGCATAAATTGTTTATTCTTATTCCTCTCTTCCCTGCAGCGTCCTTCTGATCCAGTCGATTCCTCTTTCATCTTCCTGTAATATTTCCTTTACTGTTTTGCTCGTCTTGGTTTTGCTGCATCTCTATATCACGCGTTCTATCGTCTCTGTTTCTTCCTTTCCTAGTCTGCACTTTCCTTCCTTCCATCTTTTCCCAATCCTGTTTTCATTTCCGCATCTAAATCTTGCAATGGTTCTTATATTTTTGTTGTTATTCTGTAAGTATGTTTTTATTTCTTTCTACGTGGTATTGTAGGTGCTTTTTTCTATTCGATTGATTTGGTATTGTAATTGGTTGTCTTTTGCATCTCTATCTTGTTTGGTTATTCCACGTTCTTTGCTCTCTATATCCCACTTCTATCCTCATCTTATCTTGTTTGGTTTCCTCCAGAAGTATGTAAGCTCTCTATCTCTTGCCAATCCTAGCATCCATTTTAGGTATTTGTTTTGTATCCGCTCCATGTCCTCTATCTCCTTCCACCCCTGTATTTCTGCCCCCTACATCAATGTGCTTTTGATCAGGTAGTCGAACATCATTTTCTTGATTCTATAGTTGTTTTTGAATTTTCTTTCTGCTATGCTCCATATCTGCGGTATTAATCCATTTGCTTTTTTCTTTATTTGTCTTATGTGAGCACTCCGTTTTTCATTAGGGTGTACCTACCCAAAGTATTTAAATTCCAAAACTTCTATTTCTCTTCCTTCGATTTTCCACGACGTCTCTTCCTTATTCTTCTTTCTTCCTTTTGTAAAAACCATTATTTTTGATTTTTCTGTGTTTATTATGAATTTCTTTCTTCTTGCGTACCTTTCTAACTGTGTGATCATTTCCTTCATTTCTGATTGCTTTGTTGCAAGGAGCGCCATGTCATCCGCGTATGTTAATGACCATTTCTTTTGTCCTCTTCCTGCTTGCCATTTTCTTAATGCTTCTTCCAGGTCTGCCAAATGCTGAAAAGGGTTGCACTTAGCGAACATCCTTGCCCGACTCCATTTTCCGTTCAAAAATAGTCTGTGTGTTTGTTATTGACTTTAACTTTACTCTTTGTTTCTCTATAGATTTCTTTAATCCTTTCTATTGTGTTGCTGTCGATATTTTTCTTTTCCAAGCTCTTATCTTATATAATTCGTTCCTGTCTAGATTATCGAATGCTGTTTTTAGATCTATGAATAGGGCGTAGACTTTACCTCCTTTCTTTTCCAGTTCTTGTTGTACTGTGTGATTTATTATGTGTATGTTGTCTATCGTCCCCCTTCCCTTCCTAAAGCCCATTTGTGTTTCATCTAGAACTTCTTTGTCCTCTACTTCTTCATTTAAGCGGTTGTTTAGTATTTTAGCGTAAAGTTTGTATGTTGAGTTTAGAAGTGTGATTCCCCTATACTATAGGGCCTATAGTTTTTGATGTCATCTTTGTTTCCTTTTTTGTATATTGGGCATATTTCTCCTTCTTTCAAATTTTCCGGAAATCCTCTTCCTCTCCATACCCTGTTAATAATTTTTCTGGTTTGCCGTTTCACATTTTCCAGCCCATGTATTAATATCTAGTTTGTTATTTGGTCTGGTCCAGGAGCTTTCTTTTATTTTCATCTTTGCTATTTCTGCTTCAAATTCTTCTGCCCCTATTTCTTCATCCTCCTTTTCACTTCTTTTTGTTTTTTCCCCTCTGAAGCTTGTTTGTCCGTTTAAGTTTTGTATAAAGTTGTTTTTCCCTTCTTCTTCTCCAATGTCGTCCACTATTCCTTCTTTATTTTTCCTCCCTTTGTTTATAAATTTCCACACTTCATTTTCGTTTTTGATGCTTTGTATTTCACTTATCTCCTATGTTTGTAATTCTTCTTTTTTTGCGTTTGCATGTATCCTTATATTCTTTCTTCTTTGTTTTGTACTCTTCACCTGTGTTTTTTCCTGTTTTCCAATCCATTAGGTTTTTTTATAATTTGTTTTTTCTTTTTACATTGTTTGTCTGGTTTTTGTAATTTCTTTTGTTTGTTTTCTGTATTGTGTGTCAGCACTGCCTTTCATCGTTGTGGATATTGATTGGTGATCGGATTCTATTCTTTGGTCTACTTGAAAATTTGTTAAGGTCTCTTTCCCTTTTTCATTTAGAATAATATAGTCCTCTGCCCTCTGCTTCCTATGTATGTATATTCTCCCTCTTCGTATCCTTTCACGTTTCCGTTGAGGATGTACACCCTTTTTCTTCTACGAAGTTAATCAATTCTTTCCCTTCTTTATTTGTCACGTTATCTTTTGATTTTCTTTTGTTGTCTTCTTCTTCTTCTTCTGTGCGAGCGATCCATGGCCCTTCCTTGCCTATCCGCGCGTTTAGATCTCCTCCTATCACTGATACTGTGTATCATCTTCCGATTCTTCGATTATGTTGTTCAGATCGTCCACGATCCTTTTAATATTCATGTGATTGTCTTATGGAAACGCTCTCCATCTAAACGTTCCACAAACGAAAATTATGTAGAAGTTGATTTTCAATAATTTTAAAGGGAAGAAACTCGGTCCGAGTATAATGAGCATTGAGCAGTGATTATGCGACAAGTTGTAAACGTTCAGTATCTCGTGTTAAAGCTCAACTTTGCCCGTTACCTTCTGAAATCGCGGCACTCTTCACGATTAGCCGTGAAATGTACGTGTTAATTGGTTAAAAATAGGGACATCCGTTTGGTTTGGCTTGCAGGTAGATTATGGGGATTGTCTATATGCCGTTTGACGGGAGGTTATCCTTTTTCTACATAGCTGTGGTTGCTTTTGGGACCACGTTCATGAGTTTTTGGTGGCAGATTTTTTCTGTTTGAATTTTTGATAGATTATTGGTGTTTTCTTTTTACTATTCCATTTTTAGGATTATAATTTGTGGGGAAATTGTTAGTATTTATAATGGCGACTTTATCTATGGTAAGTAGTATAGTAACACCGGTTCTGTATCCTTTATTTTTCTTTTGTAATTACTGTAATTAGCATAGGATATAGGGTAATTGTTTTCTGTTACTTACTCGTCAATTTATTAGGGTGTTTAAATTTACAAGGTCTTATAAAACATTGCCCAAGATAATAAAAGAAGTTAACAGTTGAGGTAATGGTCGTATTTCCAAGCAGGCAGCTTTGTTTATGTAGGTATTAGGAATGGCACATACGTAAAGTTTTCTCATGTATGTAGAACTTCCATGGAGAATTACGTTTATAGGAATTGCGTGTTAGAAAAATTATTTAGCTATATAATTTATTTTGTTTTGAAGTCAGGGTTAGCTTTATCATTTGTTATGGGAAGGCTAACAATTAGTACAGTTTAGGGCATATTATAGTTTTTTGTATATGTGGGTAGTTAAAGAGCCTCCAGATGGAAAAGGGGAATTGACCAAGGCTAGCCAGGGGAAACGGGTCTTCTAATGAAACAGCCACCGCGAATTCTGATCAAGGTTACACTTCAGTAAAATAATGTGAAGTCTAGGTCAGCTGGTATTTACAAAGAATAACTTCATCCAATCTTCTTGACAGCACAGAAACATAAATAAATTAACTATCGAACTTAATTACCTTGCGTTAACATTAACGACAAAGGCAAAAAGTAATTTAAAAGGCACTTTACAGTTAATTGGACATTAGCAACTTCTCTATTTCATCTAATCGATGGCAATTCGTCACGACGCGACGGTAGCAAAAATGTACAGCAACGGTATTTGAAATAAACATTTGCGTAGCAGTTCTTCGGTCTTAGATACAGTGGATTAGACCAGTTGCAACCACCCAATGCGCGTAATGCAAATAAACAATTACCTCCAAGAACTGCAATACCAATATCAGACTAAAATTCAATTAATTCAAATTTACGTGCACCCTTAATAAATGGGTTTCGGATTGTGATATAGGTAAAAGAAATTTAGCTAATTAAGGAATCCTATCAACCCTCGAAAAGACAGAACTACGCCCCATTACGTAAATACGCTTACATAAATAATTTTATCTTGATGACTCTGGAACCTCAGATATTAATATATTTCGCTGTTATGCTAGGATTTTGCTACTTTCAGTTTGCAAGCAGCAAAATTACAGCACCCACGTTTTAGTTGTTCGAAACAGGAAAACAACATTTTTTCAACTTAGATCTAACAACCTTTTAACCTTCGGCATTTTCGATCTCCAGCATAAACTGTTTATTGAATATAAACAAAAATCTACAGCTCTCTCTATTTAAACTTTAGAGCACGTTTCGGGATATATTCATATTAATAAATTTTCAACTAAACCACCATGAAACTCAGCCAACTAGAGTCCTCCATAATTTTTTCTGCACGCAAAATTTGAAACTAATTTCGGATCAAGATTATTTTGTTTATCTAATTCAAATCAGATTCCGATAAATTAATTAAAATTGAAGATTGTCGATCGAAACGGATGTAATAAACCATCCAGACACTTACATTGCTAACAATGTAAATTTCTTTGCCTTAGAAGGTAATCTCGGAGCTTATTAAAAATAAGACCACGCCGAATTGTGCGTCGTCCAATTTTTTTTTCCCCATAAGTAGAACTTAATTAAATTTCTAACTGTTGATTAACGAAACAAAGCTAAGCGAGTGACTGGGGGGAATTTTTTTTCTGTTTCAAATTACAGAGTTCATTTAATTTAAATTGATTTGGGTCGATTGATTTATTTAGGGACAAAGAGCTTCGAAATATAAATTGTTGATGGATAGATGTCGAAATACAGTTGGGTGACGTGAGGACAGAGAACTTTTGGCCATGTTTCGGATAATGCCATTGCGAAAAAAGTTTTCATTTTACAGGCGGATCAGTTAAATGAAATCACAAATGCCCGCTGTTTATAATTAGCTGTACAAATATCTGTTTTAGTTCGTTCGATAGTTTGTCGGTACGTATTTAATGTACCTATTCGATATGTGTACGCGCCTACATAAATATTTATCAATGATTGATAGGGCAACACGCCTTTATATCCGTTATTAATGTAAATATATGGCATGTGAGTTTATTTACATGTCGTTGTATGTAAGCTTAAACACCTTTATAACTAAGAATGGAGCCATATATCATTCGGGCGAATCAATGCCACGTTGAGCTATTCTGTGCTTGAAAGCTGTGGATTTTTCACGAAACCATTTAAGCTCATACACTGCAATATAAATTTACGAAAGCACATAAACCTTGCTCGTAAGAAATGATTATTTATCCTCCGTTCAATAAAGGTGCTCATTTAAAAGAAGAAATCTGGAATGGATTACAATGAATTAATAGCGCAAAATGTCGACCTTCTTCCTTTTTCTGTCATAAAGCGTATCGAGTTACACTTCGTTTTAACAAACAGCTGAAGCGTGAGTTAGAACGCATGGAATTTTAATGGCTATCATCCATATATATTGACCACCGCAATTTAAATTTCGTATATTGAGATGTACTTTCTTTAAATTTCGACTGATATTTGTGTACCTCAATTTCCATCGACAGTTGCTGCTTCATCTACAATTAGCCCTCTTATTTTAGTGCATGTTAAGGTATCAAGGAAGGTTTGATTTCTTTTAGGGCTTTAAGTATTAGTACCTGTTTATTAATATCAAGATTCGATCCTCAACAAAGGAGAAACTTCCGTAACTCTTTAGCGTCTTAGTAAATAACTAATTTGCCCCTTCAGGTTTGCATGCGATTACATTCAAGCAATTTGTTAACATCAGTACATACTCAGAATCTTTGCAATCTCCGTTAAATTATGATCGAGTTTGAAACGCGGACGTGGTTGAAACTTGAAAACCACCACTTCCTTCTAAAGAGGTTGGCCTATTAAGTACCGGACCTGGTATAGAAGCAGATTACGAGTAGAGTGAGGCCCTTCAGGCATTAGTCAATGAATTATACATACCGATCTTTTGAGTATTTTATATTTTGTGTGAACAAATAATAGTTGAACTGTTATGAATCATATCGTTTCAAAATCAAAATCTTGTAACCCCAGCACTTAATCTCACAGGGAATATTTCTGAAATCTCACTAAATCAATGTGATGCCTATTGCATATAAAGGAAAGTTAAAAATAGCAACGTTTTTCAAAACTTGAGTTAAAGCTTTAACAAGCAAATGGAATGGATGCGATATTTGGGGAGCTAATGGTCTTTCCTTCGCTTCAGATCGGATTGTGAACATTTACGCTACAATGTTGGTAGCGTAGCTGAAAAACAAGAAAATTAAAACTGAATTGAACGCTGAAATGTAATTGGTCGAAGTACACGATTGTTGAGGGGTCGGGGGGAATGTTTACCGCTAAGGAAACTCGCCCCAGATAATTTCGAAATACCTTTGGAATGGATAAGAAAGTTTGCTTTTAACGCGAATTATGTATTGTTTTTCAATTACAATGATTGAGTACATTTAACAGCATATGCATTGATTTTGTTGTAAGAAGGTCCAAGCAAAATGATTTGAATTATTTTGTTTCATTGATTGAGATTTGCAACTTGATTTCCATAATACCACTCCTTTGGTTGGATTAAAATTTTAATTCGTTTTCAAGGTGTGTGTCGATTCGACTTCAGGCCGGCATGGAGTGCAGACGTGTTTTTAGTGAGCGCTGTTGAAGTAAAGTCACGTAAATTTGAAACACGGGTTGTCAATTTTAAAACTTTTAAAATTGACACCCTGTATACGCAACGTGCCTTAGAGGGCCACACATCCAAGACACCAGCAAAAGGCAGCTCAACGGACGACCATATATTCACGACCAAAAGGATTTTAGGCGAACACTGGAGGACAGGAGCCAAAATATGACTGCTAACAGTAGACCTGGCAACGGTCTTCGACCAAGTGAAGCACGAAGCAATAACCAGTACTTTGACGCTGCTGGGACTGTCCAAATTCCTAAACAATAGAAACATAAACGCGTGGCTAAGGGAGTATACTAGTATACAATGGTTTGGAAAGAAGACAGTACCAATTGGCCAAGAATCTACTACCCTGCTTCGCGTGGAACACCGCTTATAGACCAAACGGTAGCGACTCGGGGATTCCCATAGAAAGGTGGGAAGGGTGAAGCAGACACAAATAAAATGAAGAAAGAAAGCAGAGGAGTACTGGACGTGGAGAAAGAATCAGATATAAGCACACTTGGAGGAATAATCAGCGCAAGAAGCCAAGAAGAGGAGGAGACAGAAAGAGACAGGGAGAGGACAACAGGAAGGGAGGAAACGAGACCAAAAGAGAGAGGCATCGGAAACTCATAGGACGCCCGGGTCAGAGGATATCACCAGGAAGCAGAGGTCACTCTAATGCAGATATTCCAGTGGCGAATCTGTCGCCGTACCTTTTCGGGTCACAGACCGATTTTGTTCAAACTTTGCACAGTTGCCCTTAATGCCACATTTTTTTTCTCGAAATTTGTATTTAGTCCATAACTTTTGATTGAGAGGTCTGATCGAAAAAGTACGATTCGTTTTGGATTCTACGCACCAAAATTAGTGAGAAAAAGTGTTTTCCCGAGAAATTTTGGAGCAGTCGATTTTTGGTAAAAAAGGAAGGTAATACACTGCCTTTTTTTGAGGCCGTAGAAAAAAATTGTCTGAGATCCACCGGGAAAAAACATTTTCTTATAGATTTTGGCCCGTAGAATCCATAATTTAAAACAGTTCCAAGATTGGACCACTAGATCAAAAGTTACAGCCCTTTGAACTTTCTCTCGTAATTTGTATTTGGTCCATAACTTTTGATTGAGAGGTCTGATCGAAAAAGTACGAATCGTTTTGGATTCTATGCACCAAAATTAGTGAGAAAAAGTGTTTTCCCGAGAAATTTTGGAGCAGTCGATTATTGGTAAAAAAGGAAGGTTATACATTGCCTTCTTTTGAGACCGTAGAAAAAAATTGTCAGAGATCGACCGGGAAAAAACATTTTCTTATAGAGTTTGGCCCGTAGAATCCATAATTTCAAACAGTTCCAAGATTGGACAACTAGATCAAAAGTTACAGCCCTTTGAACTTTTTCTCGAAATTTGTGTTTAGTCCATAACTTTTGATTGAGAGGTCTGATCGAAAAAGTACGATTCGTTTTGGATTCTATGCACCAAAATTAGTGAGAAAAAGTGTTTTCCCGAGAAATTTTGGAGCAGTCGTTTTTGGTAAAAAAGGAAGGTAATACACTGCCTTTTTTTGAGACCGTAGAAAAAAATTGTCTGAGGTCGACCGAGAAAAAACATTTTCTTATAGAGTTTGGCCCGTAGAATCCATAATTCCAAACAGTTCCAAGATTGGACTACTAGCTCAAAAGTTACAGCCCTTTGAACTTTTTCGCGAAATTTGTATTTGGTCCATAACTTTTGATTGAGAGGTCTGATCGAAAAAGTACGAATCGTTTTGGATTCTATGCACCAAAATTAGTGAGAAGAAGTGTTTTCCCGAGAAATTTTGGAGCTGTCGATTATTGGTAAAAAAGGAAGGTTATACATTGCCTTTTTTTGAGACCGTAGAAAAAAATTGTCAGAGATCGACCGGGAAAAAACATTTTCTTATAGAGTTTGACCCGTCGAATCCATAATTTCAAACAGTTCCAAGATTGGACCACTAGATCAAAAGTTACAGCCCTTTGAACTTTTTCTCGAAATTTGTATTTGGTCTATAACTTTTGATTAATCGATTAATTAATGGGTCAAATCGAATACCCCGAGGGGTCACACCGAGGTGCTTCAATCAAACCATAGCATTAGAATTTGAATTTTTTGATCTTAGAAGGAGATAAGAGGCCATAGTTCTGCAGGGTACGGAAAAAAATGGCATTACTCTAGCCGTGGGAACCATTAAAATTGAGTGTCAATTTTGCCAGTGCCGTAGAGCACCAATTATTGCAACCCTTTCTTAGGGAGTTTTTCCGTGATGATTGAACACCAAGGCAATGAATTTTTCTAGGGGAATATTTTGGTGCGAACATTCCGGGGGATGAGGGTTTATATTCTGAGGGCGCAAGTATTCAACCACGTATGTGGTATACACCTATCTGACTAGTCCCTTAGAATGAACAAAGAAACTCCCAAAATTACGTGAAAACTGGTACATGTCATCAAATTCATTGAAAGGTTTAAGATACCAGCCACCCAAAAATAAGAATGATACATGTGAAATCCACGTTTTTTTTGCATTGTGGCCCCGCAAAAAATCGATGTAGCTTCCGTTGTGTATAGTTATTATCTCGCGCGAAACACTTGGCATCCATATTTATAATCTTTTGCAATGTTATTGCCTTATTTACAGCTTAGCGGTACATATTTCACATCGTTTAAGTATGAGACCCATGTATTAAATTACCAACGGCAGTGATACAACCGTAACCGGTCATTATACCTACAATTAAATTTCCGAATTGGATCGTTGTAAAATTATTGATCGCCAGTTACTACTACAGGTATGACGTCATTACGGTAAGCTAACCAATAATTAACGTCGTTGTTTAGGGTAGATCGGGTGCCAGAAATAATTGCCGAGGACCGACAGATCAAAGCGAATGAAAATTTTGACCTTTGAATCTTCGAGCAAATACGGGGGAGAAGAAGTGCACCGATTAGCACCTGTATGAAACGAAATACACAATGAGAGTGGCGTGAATGAAAGAAGCGGTTTTTCTTCTTTGTCTCTTTTTTTCTTACGGCGATGTCGAGGTCGAGCAGGGACAGGTAAGTTGTTGGGTAATGTTGATGTTAAGATGTAAAACCGGGCTGGTCGAGTGGAATGATTATAAACGCCGAACAGGAATCTTACGGCTGCCACCTGTCTCGAATCAACATCGCCATTGGTCCAGATTCATTGTTTTTTATGAACGTTCGCTTTAATTTTGTTGCTATACACTTTTAAATGAATAGCTCGGTCATCGTCTTCTCTAATTCGAAACCACAAGGTGAAAATGAAGAACTTGATTTTTGGAACAGAAGCGTCATTTGTGGAAAATTGTTTTTACAGTTACCCCACGAAATTAAGTCATGAGATATTCGATTTAAT
>NW_022170596.1:47831897-47846897 GCF_008802855.1 Photinus pyralis | reverse complement strand
TCGTTCGCCTCTTTATAACAAGTACGTTCTAAGTGCCTAAATCCCATGCTACAAAATTTAATGCGGATGCAGACAGGTGCAAGTTCGAAAAGCCCTAAACGCGGGCTTATATAAGGATTATATTCGGGCGCGTTTTGCTTGGGCTCCCTCGGCAGGTATCTTTTGCCAGTAAATTATATGAGATCCGAAGCAGGTGCAAACTGCTGTTTGTACGTCGGGGAAGGTTCTTGCCATCCTTTCGTCGTGTAGATCAGATTTACCAACAAGATCGTAGATTTTTGCCTAAGGAAAAAGATGCCAAAATCCATGGCGCCATAATCTCAACCGTCCATATAAGGAACAAATATTGTATAATGACGTGGGCGCAAATACACGTTACCTTCGAAAAAACGCGACAAACCACAATCGGAATCTTTCCCAATTTGCATAAATCTCGACAATGACGATAGAACAATCGCTACGGTATCTTCGACATTTCCAGCGAGGTTCATCAAACGTCGAAGTGCCGTCGAAAATCCGGTTTTATCGACGCTATCTGAAGAGGAACTGGCAACACACGCGGCACTGTTGGGATATTTCGGAAGCACCGGACCTAATTGACCGTATATTTTGCAATTCTCGCTCTTTTACATGACGATAAATTAGTATGATTAGCGCGTACCAAACGTTTTGTATTTTATGCTAATGGGTTACTTTAGCAACCGAGCTGCAAGATATGTTTAACATGTATCCGTGAGTGATTTTCATAAATCAGCGCTGTAAGACCCTCGGATTGCGAATGTAAGTATTGCGATCATCTCGTTTTGATTCCAGGTGCCTACATACAAAATTTCATTTAACTTAACAAATAAGAAGTTTAGGACTGCGCATGCGCAAAACAAATTTCTTGATTCGCTATTAGTTTTACTTTTATCCGAGGTGGCTACGTACATTTCGTTTAAAAACCTTCACAAATAAACACTTGGGACTGAGCAAATTCAAAAGTTGAGTTGCGCATGCGCAATTTTTTTTAAATTTGTGGTAATCCGCCCTTATGGTTAGGTAACACACCTTTACATCTGAAACAAAACTATGATATGCTCTGTATATAACCAATCAAACGTTTTGCGCAGATGCCGAATAGTAGGTACCTAATACAGCTCGATCTTTCGCTGTATCTGTTGCCTACTCGTCTCGTGCGGATTGCAGTTCTTGGCATCTTAGCAGTGCAAGATATTTAGGGGGCCCTCTCATTAACATTTCTTCTATTTAGAATGTGTTTTGCTTGAGCGATAATCGACTTTCAATGAATATTTGCTATTGGCATTCGCACATGTACTTTTCGTGTTAAATTAAAATTATGTTAATGAAGGCTGGAGTAGAGCCACACCATTTTAATGTTTCCTATGTACATGCAATTTATTATTTTACGAGTTGTGTTATCTCAATTGATTGTACATGTATTTTGATGTGTTTTTGTACTACGTTGATTTATCATATTTTCCACTGCATTTATGACGTCTCGTATGACTTGTTTTTATGAATTTTTTTAATTGCATTTGATTCGATTACCTGAGATGTTTTATTTATGTGCACTTTCTCTTGCATTTCGTTGCTGTAGGTGATTTATTTCATGTATTTGTGTGGCCGGGGTTTTTGTCCCGTAGAAGGTTTCCCTGGTATAGCCTTGTGGTGTGCGTAATATATTTATTTGTTCTTGTCATTTCTTACGCACAAA
This sequence comes from Photinus pyralis, assembly GCF_008802855.1. Classification (NCBI taxonomy): domain Eukaryota; kingdom Metazoa; phylum Arthropoda; class Insecta; order Coleoptera; family Lampyridae; genus Photinus; species Photinus pyralis. The sequence goes on along the minus strand of NW_022170596.1, from coordinate 47,845,180 downwards.
AGTTCTGTCATATTTAATTCCGTTCCCGATTATGTCTCACGTCCCAACACATACAAGAACCGATTACACAACGTAGGAGTTCATTCGTGCCACCCATATCGAGCCGACTACCATCCAAATTCGAAAGTGCCGCGAAAAGTCTATCGTTTCGACTTGAAAGGTAGGTGGCTCTGCTTGTAGTTTTTCTAGAGTTGCCAACAGTAAGTATAGGGTAAGTCAACGTTTACAGTGTCGGCGTGATAGACCCCTAGGACCATTACAAATTCATATGCATAATTTCCTGAGATTTAAGGAATATTTACTAATACAGAGAACCATTCATTTGTTTTTTGTAACAAGAGTTATAAAAGACACCCTTTTGGGCAGTTTTTGGGCTGCAACTCTGTGGCTCGTTAGTATACGGAGCCGAAAAACAATAGCGACCTTTTTTATATCCTAAAGAACATGTGTATAAATTTTCAAAGTGAAAAGTCTGGGACTTTTAAAAACAAACAGATGTCATTGCTTGTTCAGACTGTCAACTCACTTTATCGTTACATGATAATAATAATAATAATATTTGTCATTCCACCAATCCTTGGCTTCGACACGTCATTGACACATAGCATCCAATAAAAAAAAATATACACATATATGTAGATAAAATAGCATAAACAAATACAGTGATACATGCAAGTAATAACACAACAATGGCCCCTCTTTAGAGTCTGTTTCGTTCCAAAACTAAGATATCGGGCCGAGGGGATGAAGAAAACGACACGTTGCCGCTTTAGAACAATATCTCACAAAGTAGGGCGCTGAATAGTAAATTTTTTGAAATAGAACCCCCTGTATTTGAATGAATTTTTTTTTAATTCTACGTGTAATATGTAATATGGTTAATATCCAAAAAACTAGTAGTTTTAAAGATAATTCGATATGTAAGAATTTGCAAGCGTCAGTTTATTGTCAAAATTATTACTTACATTTTGGGACCAGGCTCTATATCTTTTATCCTGGGTAAACTAAAGGTCAAATAAATACATCTACTATGAAACATTAAACAATAGCTTACAGGGTGTTTTTGTGTACGTCCAAAGTTACTAAACTTCATCTTTTAGCTCCTCCAAAATGCTTCAACTTTTGATAATAATGTTCTATACCTATCTCTAATAGTTTTCGAAATATCTTGGTTTTCTGGTTTTATATTCTAATCTTAAATAACTTATTCCATTAAAAAAAGTAGTATTTTTTAATATGAAGTAACTATGGAGCTACAAAAAAAAACACCCCCTAAGCTATTTTTTTATGTTTCATAGTAGATGTGTTTATTTAACTTTTATACTTTTGATTGAGAAGTCCGATCGAAAAGGTACGAATTGTTTTGGATTCTACGCACCAAAATTAATAAGAAAAAGTGTTTTCCCGAGAAATTTTGGTGCAGTCGATTTTTGATAAAAAAGGAAGGTTTTACACTGCCTTTTTTTGAGGCCCGAAAAAAAAATTGTCTCAGATCGACCCGGAAAAAAAATTTTCTTATAGAATGTGGCCTGTAGAATCGATAATTTCAAACAGTTCCAAGATTGGGCTACTAGTTCAAAAGTTACAGCCCTTTGAATTTTCTTTCGAAATTGGTTTCTAGTCCATAACTTTTTATTGAGAAGTCTGATCGAAAAAGTACGAATTGTTTTGGATTCTACGCACCAAAATTAATAAGAAAAAGTGTTTTCGCGAGAAATTTTGGTGCAGTCGATTTTTGGTAAAAAAGGAAGGTTATACACTGCCTTTTTTTGAGCCCGAAAAAAAAATTGTCTCAGATCGACCCGGAAAAAAAATTTTCTTATAGAATGTGGCCTGTAGAATCCATAATTTCAAACAGTTCCAAGATTTGGGCTACTAGTTCAAAAGTTACAGCCCTTTGAATTTTCTTTCGAAATTGGTTTCTATTCACTTTACCTAGGATAAAAGATAGAGGTTGATCCCAAAATTTAAGTAATAATTTTGACAATAAACTGCGCTTGCAAATGCCAAATTTTGCTTACAAATCGAATTATCTTTTCCTTTTCAATTCCTGAAAAGCAGCGGAACGCCCTTCTGTCCAATAAAAAACGTTGGCATCGTCGGTAAGGCGAGCCAGAGGTTTAGCAATTGTCGGAAAACCCGCCACAAATCGTAAATGGGTAATAGGTGCAAAGACCGAGAAAGCTCATTACCAGATATTTATCATTTGTACCATAATCCCGATCCGATAGTAAATATCGTCTTCTTCCTATGTAATGGAGCCATATAACGTGGAAGTGGTTAGCTATTTTTGGTCACGTCATTAAGGCGACGAAAATCGGTTTCGGAACTGGTTCGTTATAAAAAATAAAAAAGACCACGTGATTTGTAAGTGGGCACAGTTCGAAAATTTTCTACTGATGAAAAATTGGTTTTTATCGAGGCGACCGTTTGGCTTGGTTTGCGGAAAATAATTGGGAGATTGCTTTGATGCCACTTGGTGAGGTGTAACTGATTACTATTTCATCAATATACGCATATTATAATTGCATACTATTCGTGTTTCAAATTTTCTATCCCTTTGTCCTCGCCTGTTTCAATTTATCAATGTTGCTGTGGAAGAAGAGGATACCTAAGCATGCATCTACGAGTGGAAAATAAAACTTTCTTTGCTGTTCAGCGTAATAAAAACATTTCAATATATGTGGCCACTATGTAATTACGTGTCGGAATTAAAACTGCAATGTAATTTATTTCGAGGCACGCCTGGAATCGAATAATATAGTAGAAAAAGAGTACAATCACAAAAAAAGAATGCGCAGTGCTAATTCACTAACAAAGTTAAAACTAATCTAAATTTAATTTAACTTTTGCTCTATTTATTTTAAAAAATCCAATTAGCCATCAAATAACTCGCACAATCGGTTTGATACATCTCGCGCTAGTACAGACCGTGGGACCCTTTGAACTGCATTACCTCTTAATTGTGTGCTAAACGACCACGTTTTTACGAGAGAAATTTTAATTAAACTCCGATTATCGCAAAAAATCGCGTGTGTGGACGGTCGATATTGCGCCCTCTACAACTAGTTATTTTCGGTCAGCATTTTAAATCCAAAAAATCTGTAGGTGGAGAAATCTGCAGGGGGTCGGACGGAATTTAAGAAAATAAGGTCATCTATTTTAGAATTCAAGTGTAGGACTTAATTCGGAGCAATTTGGCAGCCGCCGCAATCGTACTTTGTCTGGAGTTCCTCCTAGAAATCTTTCAAAAATAGAACGCATCTAACTTTAGAAACATTATTTCGAGAAAGCCTCCAGATTTTAATTCGAATCAAAACGGAAATGAGTCGGGGAGTTAACCCCCTAATTATACATGTTGCTTTTCTCCATAATTGAGTGGAAGCTGGTTTTGAAAGAATTCACTTTCAGCATCTAGTCGAACTAGACTGGTGTGCAAATTAGAAGTTACGTATCTTGAATATGAAAACTTGTCGTATTAAACGACCTGAAGGTATTTCAGTTATGCGCCCGCAAACGAAGCGGAGTATAACTACCACTACTATTTTTGGATGTTCCAGTTTGCGGGATCTCTGCGTAAAAATCATTCATTGGACTTAATTTACATGTTTGGTAAGGCAATAACGGCATTTCAATTACCAACAAGGACTACCCGCGTCTCGCAATAAATTCAAGAGGTTTATGAAGGAAACGAGCTTGTTTTTCTTCCTTTTGCCTTTTATTCTTTATTGCCAGTTATTGATTATGAACTTATTTAGGCTTTATCCAAGATTCCTTAGCGTTTTTACCTAAAACTCACATCCAAATTCACGAAAACTATATCCCTCCAAAGGATAGCTTAATCTACCGAATAATAAAATACAGGATCGACTGATATAACGAAAGCATTTTCATAACCCCCAACAGTGGAACGTGGAACATACATTGAAAGCTTGTCTATATATTTTTGAGGGTCCGCGACTTCCGGTATTTCATTAATTAGCAAAAAATGTTAAGAGAATGCAAAATTTGATAACGGTTTATTAATTATATAATCAAACTCATGAACCATGACTAATAAGCTCATATTAATTAAGTTAATCGTAGGTGGGGCATTTGAAACTTTTTGGGGACGAAACTGCTGATATCGAATCATGGCATGTAGTTAACTTCTTCTGTTGAAAATGAGTAGGTACATTTTATTAATTAGAAATAATAATTTTATTAATTAATTAAAATTTAAGGAAGGACGTAATAAATTAAAGAAGTTGTAATTTTTGGATGCCGATAACCGAATACGCCATCATACTTGGAATTTCCTACGTTTCCTCCATGTCACAGCCGAATGTTATATAGGGTAAACGCTTAATTTAAAGGGGATCTTTTGCATTTGGTGGTTAACTGAAACGTAAAATGTTTTGCCTGTTGTTTCTTTTTCTTTTGGTGTCTTAACCGTATTTAAATCTTTCTGCCGTTTGTATTGGCCCGCTATCCTGTATTTGATTTCCCGTAGAAACCGCTATCGAATCCTATTATTTACTCTTCCCGCCTACGAAAATGTAATTATTTTCATTATTTTGTTGCCTCGAATAGATTTTGTTTTGTTTTTTTGAAATTCATCACAGACCACTTGATTAAAATATAAAAACCGTTGATATAACTGGTATCTTATTTTCAATCTTATGTTATGGTACCTAGCTCGTTGAAAAGAGAATTAAAAAATGTATCAAGTAACCTAAAAATCCAGTATGGCGCCTATTCAACTTTAGGAAATTGTTAAATGTTCCTTAAGAGTAGCCATCTTGAATTTTTTTAACATCAATTCTAAATTAAGCGTATCAAAGACAGTAACCAGAGCTGGGCAGTATTCGATTTTGTAAATACTTTTTAGTATTCAAATCCTTTAAAGTATTCAAATACTTTGTAAATAAATACTTTTATGGAAGCAGTATTTGTATTTGTAACTCAAATACTTTCACAAATATTTAGTATTCGAATACTTCGCAAAGTATTTGAATACTTACCCTTCCCTTTTTTACCAAAAATCGACTACTCAATTCAAAGGGCTGTCACTTTTGAACTAGTAGCTCAATCTTGGAACTGTTTGAAATTATGGATTCTACAGGCCACATTCTATAAGACAATTTTTTTCCGGGTCGATCTGAGACAATTTTTTTTTTCGGGCCTCAAAAAAAGGCAGTGTATAACCTTCCTTTTTTACCAAAAATCGACTACACCAAAATTTCTCGGGAAAACACTTTTTCTGATTAATTTTGGTGCGTAGAATCCAAATCAATTCGTACTTTTTCGATCAGACTTCTCAATCAAAAGTTATAGACTAGAAACCAATTTCGAAAAAATATTCAAAGGGCTGTAACTTTTGAACTAGTAGCCCAATCTTGAAACTGTTTGAAATTATGGATTCTACAGGCCACATTCTATAAGAAAATTTTTTTTCCAGGTCGATATGAGACAATTTTTTTTTCGGGCCTCAAAAAAAGACAGTGTATAACCTTCCTTTTTTACCAAAAATCGACTACACCAAAATTTCTCGGGAAAACACTTTCTCTTATTAATTTGGGTGCGTAGAATCCAAAACAATTCGTACTTTTTCGATTAGACTTCTCAATCAAAAGTTATGGACTAGAAACCAATTTCGAAAAAAAATTCAAAGGGCTGTAACTTTTGAACTAGTAGCCCAATCTTGGAACTGTTTGAAATTATGGATTCTACAGGCCACATTCTATCAGAAATTTTATTTTTAAATTTTTAATATATTTGAGTGACAAGTATTTGAATACTTTTTACTGTATTCGAATACTTTTTATAGTATTCGAATACCTTTGATAGCATTAGAATACTTTTGAAAGTATTCGAATACACTCTAAAGTATTTGAATACTTATTTTTTAAAGTATTTGAATACTTTTCAATGTATCTGTATCTAGTATTCGCTTGTGCTGTACGTAAAAGTATTTAGTATTCAAATACCTTTGATTTGTGTAAAGTATTTACTATTTAGTATTCAAATACTTTCTTAAAGTATTCTGCCCAGCTCTGACAGTAACTATTATATAAAACTTTTTTTTACACCTTTTATGCTTTCGATGATATAAGACATTCGACATTTTGAATTTCCACGAGGAAATTTTAAATAATCATCTAAAACTGCAAAACATGTCCCATTTAACCAATTCTCTATCTTTAATAATAAGAAAGTGATCCTTAAAAGTCCTTCAAAACTATTCGAGATCCTTTAATTCTTTGAGACTTCAAGACTCCATTTCTTTAATTAATAATTCTTTTAGATTCTTCAAGAATATTTAACATTGATTCAGTAATGTTCAAAATTCCTCAAGTTTTTCAAGACTTTTCATGGCATACTGCTTTTTCATGACCTTCCAAGAATCAAGTAGGGGTGTTTTCGAAGCGAATGTTTGTGAGGAGTTTCTATGTTTATTGTAACGAAGCATCCGTTTTCCACCCTTAAGTTTCATACCCGAAGTTATGACCAAGATCTCTTTCCAGAAGAGAACCAATCTAATTAAGTTGTAGGTTCGCTAATTACCAATTAATCGATTTTAGTGTTCTAATAGTATGCAAAAATCTAGGGGTGAAACCAGCACGGTCGTGCAGTTTAAGGAATATATGAAGTGATAACCGAGTGCACCGCATATTCCAAGTTGCAAAAGGGCACCGACGAATTTGGAGATTTCATTCCGATTATTTAGATTAGTATAATTAGCCGTAGTTATTTAAATGGGTTACAAATAACGACCGCCGATCAAGTCGAGACCACATTCGTTTAGTGCGCGCTTAAAAAACTTGAAGTTTGACATCGGTCCCATGCTTTTCCGATAATGCACCACCAATAAGAAAGTTGCACATGCGCACAATGCACCCGACTTGTGACATGTTTCTCTTAAAAGGAATCGAATGCCTTTAATAGAAAGAGGCGTTGCTGAAATTTCACAAATAAGAAAATTTATTAGATTTTCTTCAGAGGTGTCCCGAAAAGCGAGGGGAAACCTCGGGGGAAACGTCTTAAAAGAGGATTTTTCCAATTTTGTTGGGAAAAACAAGGTAAGAAATCGAAATCTCGTCGAGATATACATAGGGAATGTTTTTGTATTGTTGTTACGTGCCATTATCGTCGTCGTTGTTGCCGGATTTTTGCTTCTGGTATAGAAAAACGGATACGTTGTATTACTAAATATTGTTTACGATGTCTCGTATATGAACCCTCTGTAAAAGCAGAAAAGCAATTAAACCTTTGACTCGGGACAAGGTACGAAGAGTTTTCAAAGAGATTGATTATTTTAAAAAAAAACGGAGGCGACCTTTGATATTTTATAAAGGTGACGTGGTAGCAAAGTTATTTTTTATAAAATCGGAAAACGGAAATGTTGTTGACGAAAACAAACTAATTGCACGTTTAGTACTGGGTTATTATTTTCGTCAATCTACTTTAACTAGTATCTACTCAGAGGTAATTGCAACTAAATTACGTACGTACAAAAATGCTGCTTAATTGGTGAAATGTGTATCAATTAAAGTAAATACGAACCGTAATATCGCAAATATGCTCATAATTTGAATCATAGCCTTGTTTAATTGCCGACCAATTAATTCAGAAATTCCTACATAAACGGCGATGGTTGCAAGTGAATTTAATCAAACGTAGAAATGTATTTGCAATGAGGAGAACTGGTACAAAAAAGCGCGTTTCACATACAATTATCCTTTTGTAACATGCTACGCTCGATTAATATGATTGCATTTTAAAAAGCTCATCGTGGTTTAATGTAGTGGAATTGATGTTCTGTTACTTTGAACAAGCAGAATCTAGGAATCGTTTTTTGAACAGTTTTATTTTTGAAGCATTAAGAAAGAACGAATTGGATTTTAAAAGTATTGTAACCTAAGGTACATAAATGAATTCAATTTGAGTAGCCCGCTTAGTCAAAACACATTTCCAACCTCGGTTTTAAGTTAATTAACTAGAATGTTATTCCGAATTAGTTAACGTGGGATATTCTGCGCTAAAAATTGTATAACCCATAAATGCTATCGGGTTTACCAAGAAAAAGTAATCAACTTATTTCCAATTCTAATATTACATTTACTTTCAAAGAAAAAGAGCTAATGGTGGTCCTTTCTTTTCCTTTTGTGGTTTTTGTTAATTTAATTCGCGTATTTGTGCGGGCTATGCCAGGGTTTTTGTCCATAAGAAGGTTTCCCTGACATCACCTGGTTGTGGGCGTAATACATTTCATATTATGTTCTCGTCTTTTTTTAGATTAGATTTTTTAGTCAATTTCCTTTCCCATTTGTGGATAAAATGAACCGAAAGTTCTAATACTGACTGCTATCCACATTCGAAAGTGCCGCGGAATGCCGCTTTGACACAAGAAAGTAACGGCGGCTCGTGAGTATGGGGCAAGACGAAAAATCAATTAAAATGATTTTTATTACATTTTTGTGTTTTCCTGAGAAATTTTGGTGTAGTCGATTTTTGGTAAAAAAGGAAGGTTATACACTGCATTTTTTTGAGGCCCGAAAAAAAAATTGTCTCAGATCGACCCGGAAAAAAATTTCTTATAGAATGGGGCCTGTAGAATCCATAATTTCAAACAGTTCCAAGATTGGGCTACTAGTTCAAAAGTTACAGCCCTTTGAATTTTTTTTCGAAATTGGTTTTTAGTCTATAACTTTTGATTGAGAGGTCTAATCGAACAAGTACGAATTGTTTTGGATTCTACGCCCCAAAATTAATAAGAAAAAGTGTTTTCCCGAGAAATTTTGGTGTAGTTGATTTTTGGTAAAAAAGGAAGGTTATACACTGCCTTTTTTGGGGCCCGAAAAGAAAATTGTCCCAGATCGATCCGGAAAAAATTTTCTTATAGAATGGGGCCTGTAGAATCCATAATTTCAAACAATTTGAAGATTGGGCTTCTACTTCACAAGTTACAGCCCTTTGAATTTTCTTTCGAAATTGGTTTCTAGTCTATAACTTTTGATTGAGGGGTCTAATCGAACAAGTACGAATTGTTTTGGATTCTACGCCCCCAAATTAATAAGAAAAAGTGTTTTCCCGAGAAATTTTGGTGTAATCGATTTTTGGTAAAAAAAGAAAGTTATACACTGCCTTTTTTTGAGGCCCGAAGAAAAATTGTCTCAGATCGACCCGGAAAAAAAATTTTCTTATAGAATGGTGCCTGTAGAATCCATAATTTCAAACAGTTCCAAGATTGGGCTACTAGTTCAAAAGTTACAGCCCTTTGAATTTTCTTTCGAAAGTGGTTTCTAGTCTATAACTTTTGATTGAGAAGTCTGATCGAAAAAGTACGAATTGTTTTGGATTCTACGCACCAAAATTAATAAGAAAAAGTGTTTTCCCGAGAAATTTTGGTGTAGTCGATTTTTGGTAAAAAAGGAAGGTTATACACTGCCGTTTTTTGAGCCCCGAAAAAAAATTGTCTCAGATCGACCCGGAAAAAAAATTTTCTTATAGAATGTGGCCTGTAGAATCCATAATTTCAAACAGTTCCAAGATTGGCTACTAGTTCAAAAGTTACAGCCCTTTAAATTTTCTTTCGAAATTGGTTTCTAGTCTATAACTTTTGATTGAGAAGTCTGATCGAAAAAGTACGAATTGTTTTGGATTCTACGCACCAAATTAATAAGAAAAAGTGTTTTCCCGAGAAATTTTGGTGCAGTCGATTTTTGGTAAAAAAAGGAAGGTTATACACTGCCCTTTTTTTTGAGGCCGAGAAAATTGTCTCAGATCGACCCGAAAAAAAGTTTTCTTACCAGAATGTGGCCTGTAGAATCCATAATTTCAAACAGTTCCAAGATTGGGCTACTAGTTCAAAAGTTACAGCCCCTTTGAATTTTCTTTCGAAATTGGTTTCTAGTCTATAACTTTTGATTGAGAAGTCTGATCGAAAAAGTACGAATTGTTTGGATTCTACGCACCAAAATTAATAAGAAAAAGTGTTTTCCCGAGAAATTTTGGTGTAGTCGATTTTTGGTAAAAAAGGAAGGTAATACACTGCCCTTTTTTTGAGGCCCGAAAAAAAAAATTGTCTCAGATCGACCCGGAAAAAAAATTGTCTTATAGAATATGGCCTGTAGAATCCATAATTTCAAACAGTTCCAAGATTGGGCTACTAGTTCAAAAGTTACAGCCCTTTGAATTTTCTTTCGAAATTGGTTTCTAGTCTATAACTTTTGATCGAGAAGTCTGATCGAAAAAGTACGAATTGTTTTGTATTCTACGGACCAAAATTAATAAGAAAAAGTGTTTTCCCGAGAAATTTTAGTGCAGTCGATTTTTGGTAAAAAAGGAAGGTAACACACTGCCTTTTTTTGAGTCCCGAAGAAACAATTGTCTCAGATCGACCAGGAAAAAAAATTTTCTAATAGAATGTGGCCTGTGGAATCCATAATTTCAAACAGCTCCAAGATTGGGCTACTAGTTCAAAAGTTACAGCCCTTTGAATTTTCTTTCGAAATTGGTTTCTAGTCTATAACTTTTGACTGAGAAGTCTGATCGAAAAAGTACGAATTGATTTGGATTCTACGCACCCAAATTAATAAGAAAAAGTGTTTTCCCGAGAAATTTTGGTGTAGTCAATTTTTGGTAAAAAGGAAGGTTATACACTGCCTTTTTTTGAGCCCCGAAAAAAAAATTGTCTCAGATCGACCCGGAAAAAAAATTTTCTTATAGAATGTGGCCTGTAGAATCCATTATTTCAAACAGTTCCAAGATTGGGCTACTAGTTCAAAAGTTACAGCCCTTTGAATTTTCTTTCGAAATTGGTTTCTGGTCTATAACTTTTGATCGAGAAGTCTGATCGAAAAAGTACGAATTGTTTTGTATTCTACGCACCAAAATTAATAAGAAAAAGTGTTTTCCCGAGAAATTTTAGTGCAGTCGATTTTTGGTAAAAAAGGAAGGTAATACACTGCCTTTTTTTGAGTCCCGAAGAAACAATTGTCTCAGATCGACCAGGAAAAAAAATTTTCTAATAGAATGTGGCCTTTAGAATCCATAATTTCAAACAGCTCCAAGATTGGGCTACTAGTTCCAAAGTTACAGCCCTTTGAATTTTCTTTCGAAATTGGTTTCTAGTCTATAACTTTTGATTCGTTCGTGTGCCCTCTTATATGACTTAACGAAAGCCTTTGACTGCGTTACACCCTCAATACTCCTAGAAAAACTGAATCATTATGGTATACGGGGAATACCATTGAAATTATTGGATTCGTACTTAAGAGGCCGTTCTCAATGTGTTAGCTTTAATAACAAATCTTCAAGTCTAAAGGAAATAACACTTAGCGTTCCGCAAGGATCGGTCTTGGGGCCCACCTTATTTTTGATATACGTGAATGATCTACCTAACGCAATCAGCATTGGTAAATGCATTCAATTCGCAGACGATACAACGATCTTGTGCAGTTCCCCTGTCATAAATACTCTAACCGATTATATTGCCAACGTGAACACCCAACTACAGCAATGGTTGGAATGTAATAAACTTAAACATAATTCAGATAAAACCCTAAATATACATTTTACCACAACCAAGTCCATTGCTAGGAGAACGTCTGCAAAATTACTGGGAATAACACTTGATAATGAATTATCTTGGGAGGCCCATGTAGATCAACTCTGCACAGTTCTAGCATCGAATACGTATTTGCTAATTAGACTGAGACAATCCTTAAATCATGATGTCCTACGATCAAGCTACTTCGCGTTTGTACATTCTAGAATTAGCTATGGTATAACTATCTGGGGCAGATCCCCTCATTCCTTGCGCGTCTTCAGAATGCAAAAGAAAGCTATTAGGATCATCGCTTTCCGGGGTTTTAGGGATCCTTGCAGGGATATATTTAAAAAACTTAAAATTATGCCACTACCATGCATATATATTTACCAAACGTTAATCCATATTCATAAATTAGTAAATTCAAACAAGAATGTGTCAGACACGAGCAATCACGGTTATGCCACTCGTCACTGTAAGTTACTTTTACCCGTAAAACGTAGACTATGCGTATCAACAAAAAACTCATTGAATGTTGCACTTTACAACAAAGTCAATAACAAATTAAAATGTCTGCCACTAAATTTGTTTAAAATACAAATCAAAACATTTTTATTAAAGAACTGTTTTTACAGTATTGATGAGTACATGGCTGCCCCTACATGCACAGACATGATTTTTTTATGTTAGTACCTATTGTGAATGTGACGTAACCAAAGAATTTTTAAATTGAATGCGTTTAATAATAGTACATTATATATCAAGGTAGAGAAGTCCAGTATTATTGCCTGAGCACCAAGATTACATCTCGAGGCGCTTGCGCCGAGGGGTGTAAGGTGCGAAGGCAATAAGAGACTTCTCTACCGTGGTATATATACTATTTTTTTTCACTACTAGCACTTGAAATCCTCTAAATTAACATATTATATTGATAAGAGAGTTAACGGTTGGACAGAATTTTTGTTTATTAATTTAACATGTCAATCAAGTACGTGGAAGTACAAGTCAAACGGGCCGTATTTTGTTCTGTCATTGAGATTTTTCAAAGAGTAATTTCGTTCGAATTTTTTCAAAATGTGATAATTTTAGGTATGTAATTTCTCTGGAAATTGCGAATGGTGGCAATTATTCGTTTTAGAGAACCTGTCTAAACGTTCATTGAGCGAAATTTCGGGTTGTGTTTTCTAAAAGTGACAGCGTGACAGTTCTCATTATTGACTACTAGTTAATAATAAAAAATTTTTAACCACTTTGAACAAATGCCGAGAAAGCCTACTTTACAAGTGGAAAAAAGGTTAATAATCATGTCATCAGACGCTAGTAGTGAAAAAAAGTTATTATTATTATTATGGTCGGTGTTTCTTGTGAGAACTCAGGTCTAGCCTGGTTAACTAATCGCACGGATTAAAATCAAGTAACGATTAGTGTCTGTGTCTGTGTCTGGTGAAGTTATGTAGGGATATCTAGGGATAGTATGTAATTCATTCTTACCAACATAGCTATTAATGGCCACAATTATTATTATTATTATTGAGAAGTCTGATCGAAAAAGTACGAATTGTTTTGGATTCTACGCATCAACATTAATAAGAAAAAGTGTTTTCCCGAGAAATTTTGGTGTAGTCGATTTTTTTTTTCGAATACTTCTCAAAGTATCCAAATACTTTGCGAAGTATTTGAATACTAAATATTTGTGAAAGTATTTGAGTTATTAATACAAATACTGCTTCCATAAAAGTATTTAATTACA
>NW_022170596.1:47705268-47831797 GCF_008802855.1 Photinus pyralis | reverse complement strand
AGAGCGTCGTTTTACCACTCTTTCATATTAGAATATATTCTAATTAAACCATATTTCTATAATGATCAGAGTTTTTTTACTTTGAACTTAGCCAAAAGGTTTCCCCCGATACACCTCACGCATAGCCGAACCGCACATGTTTATTAAATCTAAGTATATTGTGTGATTGTTTTCTTTTTGTTTGCCGTTAGTGTTATGAGTAAGTTTATAATTTAATACCGAGAACTTCTCACTGCAAAGCACTTACCAGTCAAAACTTTTGCGCAATGTTTTGTTAACGAGCCAATTAGTTTAAACGTACACCCGTGCGTTGCACCATAAATCTGCTTAAATGATGAAAACGTAGAAACTTTTTTTTAACATAATCGGATATGCGGAAATCTTGTGAGATAATGAAAGTTGTGTAAAAGTAAAAACTACCATTCATTTTGATTTGTTAACGTATCATAAAGCTGGCAGTTGATAAGAAAGATAAGTAACCGGCTTAGACAAAACAAAATTTGCGCTCCAGATAAGGAACGACTAATAAAATCGTCCATAAATCTCGACTCTAAATCATTTTTTCTACTTTAAGCTAGCCAAGCACGTTTTTTTTTGATCGGAATAATTCATTATTGTAAAAATACACCGGGTAAACAAGTAGATCGAAAATTAAATATCTTGCTTATCGAAATCGTGGAAAGTGCAGACATTTGTCTTGAAAGGAATATTGTTTTAGGAAAGGAGACAAGTTACCCTAATAGCACTAGTGGCGCCAGATGGCACCGGCGTAACCAACTTTCGCAAAACTTTTAATTGACAAAAGGCTCTCTTCTGCTAACAAAACACAATTTCGCATACCTTTCACCGAAACCGTTTCATTCCCAGATAATGTGAGCGATTGTAATGAAAACGCATTCTACGACGTCTTTTACAACCGGTGTCTGCATAAATTGTTTGTTTATCGTTTGACAGTAACGCCACTTTTTATGACCGATCGGGAGTTTAACGGGTTATTTTCATTTCTCTATAAAACTGCGGGACTTAATAGTTATGATTTATCTATATTATGACTTTGTAGACAAAGACTATTTCGTTCTTGCCATACCCAAGTGTCGGTAACACGTCGAATATTTGTTTAAAGAACCAGTCGCGTTTAGAGCACCTTTTCGCCGGAAACGGATATTTATTGTAAGTCATTCTGATAGTTGAAGCAACGAGACGGTATTTCACTCTGACAAACGACTAACAAGACGTGTGATGAAGATTTGAACGTGATCTAAATAAAAATGTAGAACTTTCTATTTAAGTTACCTGTCTCGAGTCTGACTAAAATATTTCGCTGTCGATTTAAATTTATGTACGCGTTTCCATTTTCCCCCTTTTTAAGTTTTCGCCGATTTATTTTGTTTTCTATATCGCAACGTTGCGTGAACTTTTATCAACGGTGACGATTCTTTTTTTGTGTTCGTGTCAGAGAATCGGAAAAGTGTAAAAGGTTTCAAACGCATAATTATTCACAGATTCGAAGCTGTAGTAATATACAGTTTAGTTGTAATTTACCAAAATTGATGCGCCATAATTTTCTAATTAAAACGGACCTGTTTGAGCAATATATTGCATCATAACAAGAAACGAACTTCTTCGCAAGAATCACGTTGCGTGGGTGCCCATCGCCACTAATTAAAACTCCCAGTCAGCAGGTATTTCATTTCAGATGGAATTGTCTAAAAGAATTCAGTAAGAGTCTTGATATCCGTTAACAGTTTGGTGGTAAAATATATTGGGACTTTACAGGTGGAATTGAAAATAACATGAATCTTTAATTAAGTTCGTGATTAGTCCGTCTTTAAATAATTGGTTCACGAAAACAGTTTAATTATCATAAAACAGTACTCCATAAAATATGAACAGCTTTAAATAGTTGACAATTAGAAGACCATAAAGCGCTCCCTGTACTGTCCGAATAAGTGCAATAAAGTGGCTTAAACACGTAATAGACGATTTACTATTTAATTTACGAGAAGCCATAAGTCGTGTATGTAATTTCAACTTGACACGAGTGCATCAGTTTTGCAATTTACCCTCGGTATTTCCTTCGTGATTGCGCTGATTCCAGTTTAGTAATTAACTATTATTTCTCTGTTTGCTTGAAGCTACAGTCTACTGTTGGAGCGCTGGCCATTTTCTAGTTAATTAAATTTTACTAACTTCAATCGTATGTTTAAGGGAGATATTCTTAGCAGAACAGACATAAAACAGATGGACCGAAAAAATCCGTCGTTAATCAAATGCGAATCATAACTGGATTGATTAAACATAAACTCTTCCAGACAAGTGCAGAGTTAGTGTACTGTAAACGTGACCGGCCGCGTTCAACGATTTAAAGGGTAACTAAGTTGAGACTTAAAAACCCAGCCAACAATAATCGTAGATATTACAAATCCGTACGGAACAAAAACATCTTGTTCGGCTTTATTTATTTTTAATTAGCGCACAGTTGCCGTCGATCAATTAGCACGTATATACGAGTTTTCAATTGCCTTCCATAAATCACTGATGCGCAACTGTTTCATTTTTGTTTATTTGCTGCGGTTGGCAATAGAATTACTACTATCGATGTTTTAGCAATTATTGCGATGGGGAGTTTTTATTGTGTAACCGCTGCTAACATGAAGATGCGAGATGTTAATAAGCGCGCCCGCTGAAATTTTAGTCTGTTTCAATTGTTTCCAATAATATGGAAATTTTCAATTCCTATTATGATTCAAATGTGAAATTAATATTTTTCTTTGTGATATGTTCATAGAACAACAAACTTAGAATGGAAACTGTAATGTAATGTAAAAATGACACGCCATCTCGTGTATGTTCTCAGCAGCTTTTGCGTGAATGGCGCCAAATTTAAATATTAAAATGTAAGTTACGTCCGCATTATACCAATTTCTCCGGATCTGTAACAATAACATTGGATTTGACTAGCTGAAACCTAAAAAGTAAATGAATCCAGCCAGTGAAGTCCAATTTTGTTTGTTAGGGATCCAAATAAATTCAGTTTAATGCGGATGCACCTCACCAGTCAGAGCCTTTGAAGAGTACAGGGCACTTGTTTTATAAGTAACAACTCCAATTAATCCAATCAAGGAGTTATATTTAATTTAATATGATTATACAAGATACAAGATCAACTTCATGGAACTCTACTGTATAATGCTCTCGAGATCGCTCTAACTAAAAACAAAATATGTAGCAATTTATTACAATTCAATTAGTGTTACCTGCTAAATATAATGTGCGAACTGCCACACGCTTTAAATCTCTTCGTGTTCCAGGTTCTAAGGCGCAGTCAGAAAAATGACGTTCACAAACCAAAAAATTTTGTGTAAATTTCTTCCACATTATATTCTAAACCAATTCTTAAAAACTTCGGGCTCCATTTTTGGGAAACGTCTTCACAATTTGTCACACAACATTTACGTTCTCGACTTGTATATGCATAATTCATTGTAAATAATGAATAGTAATTATACTTAAAGCACAATAAGCCGTCAATCAAAATTCAAAATTCAACTGTCATAATGGCGCACACGCACTAAAGTCACTAGATTTAGTAACTTTAACCATGCGCCATCTATTGAATGTTCTCCAAACTAATTATATTTGTACTCAGTTGTTCCCGTTTACGTTTCCCTTCTAAGTTTTTTGTTCTGGGGATATGTTTTTAAAATTGATCATATCTCGACTAAACCCTAAACTAGAAGTTTATAATAGTGCAACCCTTAAAATATATTTAACTAATTCGGTTACATTTCCACAATTGGCCCAGGATATCCCACAACAAAATCAAAATAATATGAACAGAACCATGAACCGTTTCAATTGTATCTTCTGTTTCATTATGATTAGTCAGTTGCCTAATGGTGTAGATTTAATGCTAATTCGACAAAAAATCCAATTTGACCAATGTAACGGATGTGACAAACTTTACTTCTTATCTTCCTTCTTCTGGTTAATTAGCTTGGGAGTGATTCTTGTTACGTAATTAAATTAATATGCTTCGATTGCTCATCGGTTAATAATCCTCTTCTAGCCTCAAGGATAAGGGGTAAAGGGTAAAATAATAAATCAATAATCTTTATCAAAATTGAGATGGTTCTTATTTTGTATACAGTCGATATTTACCGAGATATACAGGGTGGTGACTTGCGTAACGCATCATAGGGATTCCAATGTAAAATTCATAACATGCATAATATGCAAGACGATAAGG
The DNA here is from genome assembly GCF_008802855.1 of Photinus pyralis. NCBI lineage: Eukaryota > Metazoa > Arthropoda > Insecta > Coleoptera > Lampyridae > Photinus > Photinus pyralis. The sequence continues at coordinate 47,827,548 of NW_022170596.1, read as the reverse complement.
GAATGTTTTAACCATTGAGTGATGGTTAGTTTCCCTTTATGGAGATGCAAAATAGATACAGATACAAAATGGACAAAGTAATTATTTTGGAGATATATTACAAACATTACTACTATCATCAATATGCAGAAACGATGGAATAAGCGTGTATAATGTGGAAAAGTAAATTTTCTTTTGCTTTGAATTCCAATTGATTCACATCCAGCAGTACATAAAAATGCCCTCGTATATTTCGTTAGAGCGCTCTTCACAATATCACCTTAATTAACAAAATATATTAAATAATTGATTGATTAAATGTCAGGTTGCCAGGCGCGAAGGAATTATCGTAGGGAAAAATCTTCCTTATTACCACATCCACATAAAGCTGGCTTATATTGAACTCACGTTCACCTGGTAATAATGGCCTTCTTAAATTATGCACTGATGGTACGATTGTAATTATTAATCCGTTAACGTAACGACCTGGAAAGACTAACCGGTAGGTAGACAGATGCATCATATTTAAGAAGGAAGCTTAAATAGAGCGGAAGTGATGAATGAAGATTGAGACAGATAGATAATTTAATTTAACCACCACCACTACCGCCAAGATGTTCATTTCATTGTCCATTTCCGGTAGAATAATTACGGAGTTTAATGAACCGTGACAATCCCTTAGTTAGAAAAAAAAGTCTACTGCCGACTTCAAAGGCTATTTTCCGAGGAAATTATGTAAAAATCTGCTCCCTGTGGTAAAATTTGCGAGGAAAGCTCGTCGAACGAATTCCAGTAGAAAAATGTAGAATTGCTAAATAGCCTGCAGCAAAAACTGTTCTTAGTTAATTACGCTCTGAAATTACCTCCGAACAGGGAAAATATGTTTGTTTTGCGACTGTAAATACTTCTTGCGTAAACGCCACAATTTATGTTATAGTAAAAACTACCAATTTCCACCCGGGAGGGTAGTAAAGCACATACGCCTTTTGTGACCTAAATAAAATGGTTAACACCTAAAAAATTCGCGTTCATTTTCAGATCTCAAAATGCAATTGAAAATTATTTATTTGTCGTCGTTCTCCTTTTATATAATCTATTACCCGCATTTTCCATTTTCCGAGCTCATCATTCGGCGTTGATTCTCATTTGCAATTTTGAAGCGGACTTTTTTATACCGAAGAAAATAATTTTGTTAGATTTTCCAACGAAAATAATGTAATCGCACAATGAACTGCTGATTTAATATGAATAAATAAAAAGATGGGAAAGCAACGAAATTTATCGAGTTTTCTAAATGGAAACTTTGTCCTCTATTATTTGCGTTGAAACAAGTACATACGGACCCGCGTTTTTTCCATTTCGCTAAGTTTAGTTTTAATTAGTTTGGCCCGACCATGAGGGAGAACTGTGTAGCATAATTTTTTTAGGTATATAGATTATATCGAACGCACATTGCATTCTTGGGTTCTTGGGTATGCGTACCTTTTGAACTTACAGGCAAAGAAGAAATAAAGGAAAAGCAAATGACTCTGGATTGGTATCATTGAGTCTTACCTACAATTAAATCTCGGCGCCAAGCCTAGTTTGTATTAGACATTTTTTGCGATAAATACATTCTCATAAAGCATTTTTTGAAAAATATGAAATAAAATGAAATAACTTGTGTATGCGGCTAATAATGTGCGTCAAAATTTGAGTACGTTTGCCTCTAGTAATTTCCCTCAAGCGTTGTATAAAGAGGTCGTCGAAAATAAAAAATTACCTTTGAACTGTGGTTGAGTTCTTGAGTTCAGAAGGGCGCTTTGCGGCCTTATCTGTAACAGATAACAACACAAACAAACAAACAAAAGAGATAGTGCATAGCGCGGTACGATAATATTACTCTAGCAATGTCTAACGTCTGACACTAGGGTAAATCGTATACTGAAACTGTAATTAATACTCAATCAGAATCAATAATTCGAATGACTGTACACTAGCAAAAATTTTGATGACAACGATTCTCTGTACAAATCGGCGTATAAAATCATAAACGTGACGTTAACCTTGCACAAAAACGATTAATATCATTATGAAGTTTGGAGCATCTACCATTGGACTGTGGATTGTGAAAGGCTGTTCACTAGATCAATCAAAGAAAGCTAAAAGATAGAAAATAACCTGATTGGAACTGATTAGCCAGGAATAAAAATAGACGGAAGATAAGCGTAAAGCATACTGGATTACAGATGTAATTTTGCAAGAATCAACAAAGTTCGAGGAAGAGAGAATACAAAAGAATCTCAATTATGAAATACGATTTTGAAACATAGGGCAAATTAAACTCTATCTTGATTGCCATATTTTATGATGTAATCTTATTGTGTCACTTTTGGTGTAAAAATCTCAGTTTGCAAACAACCTCAATTTATGAGTATCCAGAGAGGATTCTTATGCGCTTGAATTTAATTTATGTCTTCATATATTCGCTTTTGCCATTGTAAAACTAATAAATGTCTTTTTTCCAGGTTAGTCAGTTTGCATGTCAGTCCTCATTCCGTTGAGGTATGTTTTCTCGACTATTGTAGACGAAAAGGGACGAGAATTTGTATGAAAATAATGCATTTGCTCGCCATTTTGCGCACGGCTAATATATTCGAATGAACACCGAAATTCAATTACACTCGAGTTCAAAGTTGATGGTTTTAGTTTCGTACGCGTCTGATCCGATTCCTTAGTTTTTGTTCTCCTAACAACGAAAATCGTTTGCGATTCACAAGTAAATCGCATTGTCCTCGTGTTTTCTTTAGCTGTCCGACGAAATTATACTAAAGCGCACTTCTCGACCAACCCTATCCGTCTACGCTCTAAGAAGGGTGGCAATGAAAGTGATAATAATAACGAAAAATGCCGATCTTTGAGATATAATATTGCTGATATTGGAAATTCTAACCTTATTTTATGGACAATGAAACCACTTTTTGGATCTTTGCTTTTATTACTTCGTATTTGTGTTTTATTTGAATTTTTATTTACGTTACAAGTTCGAGAATTAATTTTTTATTGGGCGTAAAAAGGATATTTATATGTAAATTAAAGTTTTATTAAAAATTGCCGCTGTAATAAAACAAAACGATCGTGTCATATATCGCACCTCGCTTAAGAGCTCTAGAATGTTAACTACTATTTTTATTTTACCATAAAAATTGGGGTAATGTTGTCTATGAGGTATTTTAATGCTTTTATACTACGACACTACGGTTCAAGTTTATTAATCCACCCTGTAACTTGTCCAATAAAGAAATCATTATACGTTCAATTTTAATGGAAAAAATTACGGAGTAAATAATAATGGACAGCTACTCTAATAAATAATCATTGGTTCTCTTTTTCTCTATCCACTTGCGAGATTAGTTTTCTCGGCCACATTTAATCCCTTGGGATTAAAATATAATACAGTTACGCATATTGCATGGAAAATTCAAGTAGTGGTTACCGCAGGGTAGATAAAGTGAAACAAACGATTGTGCATTATAGTGACATCTGTCATTTTTCTTATTAAAAAGGGGATGCGGAGCACGGAATAAAATAAAGTTCAGAACCGTTAACAATACTGTTCCCATGGAAACGACCCCAAGCTTGCTATGTTTGACGTCTTCAATTCGTTTTTTAACACAGATAATCGGTTTCTGTTTTCGTCAGTCTATGATAAATCCACATTATCAAATGAACTTTTTTGAGGAGCTTCTTGATGCAACGCCTTTTTTATCAAAAGGAGCAGGTGTAACATAACGCGACTTTGTTTTATATATTAAGAAGGTGTGTTATGTTGATGGTAACAAATTTTAGAATATCGAAGAAATAGTTATTTACATATGAGTATGGTATATCAAGGTTTACGTTAACGAGTGAGATGTTTACTGCCGAAGCGTAGCTGAGGCAGGAATTTCGAAACGAGTAACGTTAGCTGATTTAACATACAAATAATGTAAAACATTTTATTTCATACTGCTCTATTTCTATTAAAATACCATTTTGATTAGAATGTTGTAGGTACACATTAAAATAAAAGCAATAGTCGATCACTTGATTTGTTTGATCTGACAGTAGTTTGACAAATATCAATGCATACGTTTAGATGGCTGTCAGTTGCGGTTGCTAGGCAAAATTTCCAGTCTGGTAAAAATTTTCAGTCTGGTAAAATACGATTTACCAAACTCAAATCAGTCTGGGAAAGCGGTGATTACTAGATAGTATGAAATAAATGTTTTTTTTTCAGTTTCATAAAGTCCCTCTTTAAAGTTATTTTGATTATTTTGTTATACAAACTGATAAAATATAAATAATGATTTATTTTATTTTTCATTAAGAATTTGTGTCTCTACAGCTACGATGCACGAATTTTCTCTTTAATAAAACTCGGCATATAACAACATTAGACTGGATTTCGTTCACAAAAGAAATATGTGGACTATAATTTGTAAAAACCAATTTTTGAAGCAATTTTCACTAAAGAAAATCTAATCAAGGAAAATTCGCAGACCATGTTATTTTATTACTAAACGCGTCCTATAGATTTTTCGAGTTTTCTTTGTCGAGCTTTTTTTTAAAGCAGCCAATTACTGTTTTCGCATTGTTATTTTTTACGGAAAATTCGGTTTCGTACTTACGAAGTTATCGCTTTTGCGATCGCGATTAAATTAATCACAATTGGTAAATAAACTTTGATTGTATGTACTTGTAATTAGGAAAATTTGTATATCCAATATTGCTCAATAATCAAATTATATCCGATTTAGGAATAACGCCAAATTGGATTTAGTGCGCTATAGCTGCGTGATCGTTACGATTTTGATTACCAAACTAATGCCTATATATTATGGCCGTTTGCTAAATTAATTATTTGATTGAGCCGGGGAACAAAAGCGGTTAAGCCGGTATTGACGCATCGTGATCTTGATTTTCCCGTACGAATTTGCATAGGAAACGCAAATTTTTCCGCATTCGAAAAATGTACATGTGCAACCATGCAATAAAAGCCATAAAAGCAATTCTTAAGCAAGCTTTCGGTACATTTGTGAGATGTGACAATTTTATGGCGCCCTTCTTTTCATTCCAAGGACATAAATTGAAGTAGAGAATGCGTTGCATCTGGCGCCCAAAAAGGCGTTTTGCGAATCGTGAATTGTACCCGGCAGGTGGACCATAAAGATGTGTAAAAAAGCGGGAACTACATCACATAATGGAAAATAAACTTAATCCGTCTTTTCGTCTGTTTCTCTTTTTAAATGGAATTTTTCGAAATTGCGTCGTATGTTGAAATGAAATCCTAGCAACAAAATGCAGTTAAGTTAAAAAGCCGATGTATAAACGAAACGGAGAGTGACAGAGTGGCATTATCCTGACACAGCGTCATAACGCGTCTCGAGAGCACCATAAAGCTACTCCGTGCCCCTTGGGCGTTCATCAGACCCTTCCACTCGTCCTTCGCACTTATCATACCCTACTCCTGCTTTAACACGTACTGCTCCAACATCATTCTAAAAAATATACATGCGGAGGGATTAATCGGGCGAATGTTGCCTTAAATAAATCTGAATTCTAATCTTTGCGGCGGAAGATGGCGCTACTAAACGGCATCCTCGACCTTTTTGCTTGAATAATTCCCGAATGAGGTTACGGTTTGAATTTTTAACATAATCCCCACACATTATCCGCTTTTCTCCCGATAATAGCGTCAAGTTCTAAATAATCGAGATCGTTGGCGATATTTTTTGCCCGCGCGTTTAAAATTAGAAATTCTCCTCGGAAAGGACATGTGCCGGTTACCGGGAAGTTTTTAGTAATTGTTGTTAGGAACTTTCCTCTTTACGGCGGCGGAATTCAATGACCCAAAGTTGTAAGAAGTTTCGACCGGACAAACCTGGGGTAAATTTATACTGGCTATAGCAGCTAAACAGATCTGATGTAGTTTGTTGTTGAAAGTTGGCACTTGACAATCTATACGTTCGAATAGAAAATGCGATTTTCTTTCCAACTTTTCTAAGTTACCGAATCGGAGCTTTAAAAGTCTACTGTAGGACTTTATTACATTGGTTGCATTCCGGGGTGCTAATTGCTAAAATAGTGGAATTCGTTTAAAAATTACTATTATATATAAGTGGCCATGAATGGGTCAGAATCGTTGAGATTTTGAGATGAGCAAAGTTTTAACTGTCAAAAATAATTGCAGTGGCTAACCCGGGTATTTTAAACGACCTGTATATATTTTCATTTTATTAATTTATTTTATCGTCTAATAAAAAGGTTAATTAAAAAAAAAATTTCTGTTATGTTAACATAGGTATCGGTTAATTATCTTAATTATTCACGAGCCCGTAGCGAGTTCATGATTTTGGACTTTCTGTCCGTCCGTCTGCGGACAAGATAACTCTCGAACGGTTTAGAATTTTCCATTTCTGTGTTCAGCCTTTTGTTTATCGTCACCCAAGGAACAACTGATTAAATGTTCAGTGACTCAGGAGCTTTTCACTCTGCCTAATGCTGCCTTTAAGTCCGTGAAAAACGCGAACGCCTTTCCGCCCTTTTTTCCGAATTCCTTTTTCACCACACTGTAATACATATACAGGATGATTCGCGTAGCCCGTTCGTTAGAAGCTTTGAAACTTGCAGTTGAAACAGAAACTTGAAATTTGGTTTACAATCATAATCGACCGTTGTGATTTGAAATAAAATAATTTCAAGAGCTTCCGTAAATACCGGAACTGGTACCATTTGGTTTTTTTTACATAGAAACATACCATTCTATATTGTGTTCTAAATGCACGCATTTAAGATTTGCGTACTTACCTATCTGTCATAGTTTTTGACATATGTCAATTTTCTCTAAAGATTTGACGAGGCAAGGGTTCATTCAAAAATTCATATCTCATAAATCGTTCAAAATTTATTAATTTATCATCGAATCATTAAAGTCATTTTTGTAATTTTTGGTCTTTATTTTTAAGTGAGGGGGGTTTCAGCCAAGGGCTGCTATACCAACCCAACTCGGATTCAAATCAAGTCCCCTTACTGCCGCAGTCGGGCTTCCACGCCACTGCGCCATCTAAACACTTTTTTGAGTGACAACCGAAAGTCTTGAAAAATTTCCAGGGATGCTGCTGGATTTTTCAAAGTTAGCAATCAAGAAACAAATCAAAAGCAACACAATGTGGATAATGATCCATAGTGAAAATTGGATGAATTAATTTGAACACTAAGATAACACTGTTTGACATTTGATTCAAAGGAGATTCCAAATAAAACGATTGCTTCCAAAGCCCACACACCTAATGAAGAAAAAGAATATTTTTTTCAAAAAATGGCAATAACTCAATAACAAAAGGCATACATAATGTTAATTAAAGTAACCCTAAAATTTAAATCTGCAGTCATTTTTGACACTTAGTCATTTCTGACACTTTCTTTTTTCTGACAGTTTTTGATTTCCATTCGGCGGTCACTAAAAAAATTCCATACATTTTAAGGATTCGATTATAAACAAGTTGTAAATCAGCATATGAATGATGAAATCGCATTTTTGGCAATAGGTACAGATCAGTATTTTATTAGTAAAGTTTAAAATTATCGATCTCACGAGTAACCTAACTCAAAATAGACTAGAATCTGCACATTTACACTATAGCAGAAAACCTTGAGTGAAAATTTGAAGTCTCTAGCCAGACAATCAGCCATAACGAATATAGTAGCAGAAAAAAATAGAAAATTGTATGTTTCTTTTTAAAGAAAACTGTTTTATTTCAACTGGCAATGATCGATTATGCCTGTAAACCAAATTTGAAGTTTCTATTTCAACTGCAAGTTTAAAAACTTCGAACGAACGGACTACGTGAATCACCCTGTATACGGTCGATCGTTCCCCTCCCTTCTTCCTTCAACTTTCTCTCTTCATACTTCTTCCATAACCTCATCTTTCTATTGCTTTCCTTGTTGTACCTTAATAAACTGTTCTCTCCATTCCTCTAAGTATATTTCCCTCCTACTTGTTCTATTTTTATTTTTTCTTCTGTTTATCACTCCTCTGATTTACTCCTCGTATCCTTTTTGTTTCTCCATCTATCTTTCTTTATATGCGAGTACATCATTTTATATTCCTTTCTTCATTTCACACATGTCCCTTTCTTCGTGACATGTATGTATTTATAGATCAGTTATGATCTATGATGGTTTTTTGTGTCTATTAATATTTTTTGATAGAGACCATTTTTATTGCCACCTGGCCTGTAGATCATAATGGCCCGTTGGAAATTTATAAGTATGTGCTGTATTTAGTTTCTTGCACTATTAATAAATGATTAACACGTTTCTCTTATTGGGGTTGATGTTAGGTTGTTAAAAAACCTTCATTACTACACTAATACTTTAACGGCTTAATGGCCCGTAAGTACCCAGTCCGCCCCTGTGTATAACCTTCCTTTTTTACCAAAAATCGACTACACCAAAATTTCTCGGGAAAACACTTTTTCTTATTAATTTTGGTGCGTATAATCCAAAACAATTCGTACTTTTTCGATCAGACTTCTCAATCAAAAGTTATAGACTAGACACCAATTTCGAAAGAAAATTCAAAGGGCTGTAACTTTTGAACTAGTAGCCCAATCTTGGAACTGTTTGAAATTATGGAATCTACAGGCCACAATCTATAAGAAAATTTTTTTTCCCGGTCGATCTGAGACAATTTTCTTTTCGGGGCTTAAAAAAGGCAGTTCCTTTTTTTACCAAAAATCGACTACACCAAAATTTCTCGGGAAAACACTTTTTCTTATTCATTTTGGTATGTACAATCCAAAACAATTCGTACTTTTTCGATTAGACTTCTCAATCAAAAGTTATAGACTAGAAACCAATTTCGAAAGAAAATTCAAAGGGCTGTGACTTTTGAACCAGTAGCCCAATCTTGGAACTGTTTGAAATTATGGATTCTACGGGTCACAATCTATAAGAAAATTTTTTTCCCGGTCGATCTGAGACAATTTTTTTTCGGGGCTCAAAAAAAGGCAGTGTATAACTTCCTTTTTTACCAAAAATCGACTACACCAAAATTTCTCGGGAAAACACTTTTTCTTATTCATTTTGGTGTGTACAATCCAAAACAATTCGTACTTTTTCGATTAGACTTCTCAATCAAAAGTTATAGACTAGAAACCAATTTCGAAAGAAAATTCAAAGGGCTGTAACTTTTGAACTAGTAGCCCAATCTTGGAACTNCCCGGGGGGGCGGGTGGCGATTGCCACCTGACCTGTAGATCATAATGGCCCGTTGGAAATTTATAAGTGTGTGCTGTATTTAGTTTCTTGCACTATTAATAAATTATTAACACGTTTCTCTAATTGGGGTTGATGTTAGGTTGTTAAAAAATTCTGTTTTAATTGAAGTGTTTTAGAATGAATTTATCATTTTTTGTCGTAGCATGAAAGTGCTGAAATACAATGATAGGCGACGCACCTCGTGTGGATTGTATATTTTGTTACTTTTAATTATCAGCTGCAATTAAAAAAACTGTATGGTAATTTATTTTCGAGAAGGATAGAATGCAAAGGATGCCCCTTCTTGTTTGTAATACGCACTCCACACTTTATTATACATCCGTTGGCGTTTGCAGGCCGTAATCCTTGCACAAATCCAATGGTGCCGATCAGAGGCGCTATTTTATTACACGTGGGTACGCGACCATCGCTGTAAGAACGTTCATTCTGAAAACCTACAACATCTTCACTACTGTAGTTGATTTGTGCGTCAGAGACATCAATACATTTAAAAAAAAGTGATGGTATTAGGAAATACTACATTTCATTCTCTTATAAAGTCCTCTATGATGGGGTATGGTAGATCAATAGAGAGATCCTGAATAATCGTTCAGGTACTGACTTTATAAGTAACTCAATCATTTTAACGATTGGCATTTAAAAGATGACGTGAAATGGCTCAATTTTTGCTCTTTAAAGGAAAATGAATGGACATGAAAATGCATTTCGAGCGAATTTACTTTGTAAGTAATCATGAAGTTAACGATGCATCATAGTCCTTCGAGATTTCATGCTGTTCGCCGCGATAGTGAATATAAATTACTTGGAGCTTTTGTATGACAAAAATTACGAGTCTGTGACATTATGCAGCATCCACCTAATCCCGTTCTTGAACTTAATGTCCTTTATAACGAAAATACGAAATTTTGTACATTGTAATTTTGGTAATGAACATTTAATTTTCGCCTTTTTCTCCGACGCAATATGGCGGCGTCGAGCGTAATTAACGTTTTTAATGTTTTCTCTAAAAACAAGGCGGCTCTCGGTAATTGGCTGCCGCAATATGAAGTATAAATATAATTTCCATCTTACCCTCAAATTCATTACGGGAAATTCGACCACACGTACATACCTAAAGGGGTTAATCACTGTACATCTAAGTAAAAGCGTAGATTCGGTTTGCTTTGCTTCTTCCACATCCTACTTCGACACAATTTGAGTCGATCACAACCTTAATTGGATCCGGATTACAGCTCCCCAATTATTGTTTTCAGTCAGTTTTATTATCTGATTTTCCCGGCGGTCGTTTGCCGTCCTTTTTCTTTTTTTATGGTCCGTAGCTTGTTTGTATATTCTAAATTGCCGCCGTTATTTTTTTACTGGTCCGTTTTCGCTGACGTTTTCATCTAAAACGGCATTGAAATTATTCAAATGCTTTCAGCCTTCTTTATTATGTAGATAATGGAAATGGTATAAGATAGTTGTTTTCTTTTAGCTTCTAAAGTGCACACAATCATTTCAATAAAGTGATCCTTTCGCTTATTCAAATCCGCAGGTTTATATTTTATTCATACGCCGCCGCGCCGTAAACCAGGAGAACACGCGGCCCGCTTGTGCAAAGTCGTGATTAAACGCGAACTACCAACTTTATAATCGAGTTAAGAAAACTCGGAGAGTGCTGAGTAGACTATGACATTAATCCGACTTCTATTTAAACATATACGCACCAAGAAAAATCGTCGCTTTACTCAAATGAAATCGTTCTCCAATGCCATTATTATTTATCTCGGTAGGTAATTTGGTCTGCGTGGTATAATTTACAATGGAAGTGAATGTGGTGGTGACTTTTAAAAGGTCGTGTTACAGTCATTCGTCTAACCAACTTTATCATCATTCATTTCATTTGAATCTACACGCTACATTCTTACGTTGAGTTGGTTCTGCGGTTCAGCGCGACATAAACTGCTCTCGTTTACGTAACCACAACTCTCTGGCATATGACATTTTATGAAAAACACGGCAAAACACTATAACTAAAAAAGTCACGGAGTCACGTGTCATATTGTACTGATTCGGATGAGTTACACCACTTTTGTAAGACTAGTACTTCGCATGACAAACAGTTGAATAAATACTTCATGGCGATGCACCCTTACAGAATAAAACAGCTTCCGGCATAAGTTAAAAATGTGATTTAATAAACTGTAAAAACGCAATAATAAAATGGGACATTTACTAGTTGACTTCTAATTGAGTTGGGTAATTTCAGTCCGTGTTTGTTTTAAAAGGAAATTAGGGCAACAAATTGCAAATTCACGTCACCATCAGCGATGCAAAAAAATTTTATTTACGAACGACGTCTTTTCATTACATTTTCGTTTTATTGTCGTATCTGTCTTTTAGCAGAGTGGGCCTTTCAAAATTTATCGCGCATAATTTAATAAAATAAAATTAAATTTTGCGAAAGGGCGGTAGTTGAGCAAATTTTGTTAATGAAGGAAATATTTTCACTTTCAAATGTAACTTGGAAAACTTTAAATTATCCACGCTCGTAACCGAACTTTTTCTTACCTATATACCCTTGCAATTTTTAAGTGCGCGAGGGCATTATAAAATATTTGAAGGCGTAATTTTATCTAATTTACGATATTGCCGAATCTCGCCAAATCTCATGTAATGGCATTTAGCCGGAGGCGTATTGCGCAAAATGATGGGAATAATTTCGGGGAGTTGGCCATTTATTCTCTGGAGTTCCACGAGAAAATCTGAAAAACCATCCATTTTCTTCACGATATTACCTACTTATATACGTACCTCAACATCGTTAAATAATAACTTGGCCCGTTATTTAAAAAGTTTTTAATAGAAAAGCTATGGCTGACAAATTTCGATTTCCTTAACAAGAATAAATGCAAACGGCCGCGTTATTGGAATATTTGCTCTACGATAATGATGGATGTGATTTGTATTAATTACCCACAGTGTAAAACTAATTCAAAAGAGGCGCGCTTGTAGGTTTTTTCAAATGTAGGTGACACGGATTAAAGTAAGTTTTCCCGTGACAGTAATTTTCTCACCGCAGTATTTATTTACTTCTCCATATTGAATTTATTACGGTTCATTGCGTCCATGATTTTTGTCTTCAAAATGTTACATAATTTGTTAAACTCTTCCAGAAAGTAAGCTTAAGGTACCATTCGAGGGGTAAACCGCTGGAGGAAATAGTGTACAAGTTGGAGGGAATTAAGAGGGAATTAGGGTATTTCGAAAGTATTAAAAGGAATTAATAGGTATTTTGAGAATTACCGAGGAAATTAAAGGTATTATGAGGTATTAGTAGGGAATTAAAAGGAATTAAAAGGAAAAGGAGGAAATAAATAGGTTTGCGCATGCGCTAATATACATCAGAATTAAAATGACGCATCGTTTTACTAGCTGTAAACTGTGGCATGCCGGTATAATATTTGGTGTAAGATTTTATTAAAGATGCTTGTTTGTATTTAAATTTTTTATTACTCTGTCTTGGATTAAGTATTTTTTTGTTTGTTTTGGTAATAACATTATGTACTGAATAAATTAATATTTTTTTATGGAATTCATATTTTTTAAACTTCACCACTAGCTTCACTATGAACCAAAAATAAATTTATATTTTAAAACATTTGTTAGGACGGAGAAATTAATGTTCAATAAATAATTTTAGTAAAGTTATAAAGGTAGGTATTAGTCTGTTTTTTTTATCTATTTTGTTTATTTATTGCCCCTCTCTTGTTCCGGGCCCTCAACAGGCTTGCGCACAGTTACAGAGTGACCCGCATAATGCTTTAAAGTTGTTCTATACTACTCCTGTATATTTACCTTACGAATTAGGGAAACTGCCTCGGAAACTGCAGGAAAACCTAATTCGGAGTAGCCGGCCGAATGCTCGAAACGGATCTAAGGATATTCCTATCTGATACAAATGAAAAATTCTTACCTCAGCTCAGGCTCGAACACCCGTCCTCTGGCTTTGTAGCCCAATTATAGAGAATAGAGCTGTTGTAAGACTTGTGGGGAATTCAGAGCAATAATGTAGGTAGGTATTAATAGGAAATTAAAAAAAATTGTGGGGAATTGAGAGCATTATTAAGGTGTTAATAGGAAATAACAATGTTTTGAGGAGTTCATGGCTATAATTAAGGTATTAATAAGAAATAAAAAAATTAGGAGGAATTAAGGAATTAAAGGGAATTTTTTCAGGAAAAGGTATTTGGTGTACAAATTTTTGCTAGCGGTTTACCCCTCAGTACCATTTGGAAAAATAATACTATGTTTTCAGTTCTCCACTTATCCGTATCCATTTCTCTCATATTTTTCTTTGCCCCCCCCCCTCCCCCTATTTTCTTATGTACTCATACTTGTTGACATTTTTTCACTAATTCACTTTTTCTTTTACTCTTGATTTTACTGCCCAACTCTATACTTCTCTTCTCCATTTTTATTTCCTCATTTAATATGTATAGTTTGAGAAGGTCTTAAGCTGTTCTATACTACTCCGGTATTTACCTTACGAATTAGGAAAACTGCAGGAAAACCTAGGAGTAGCCGGCAGAATACTCGAAACTGATTTAAGGAAATTCCCAGCTCTGTCACAGATGAAGAATTCTTACTCTCTCTGCTCAGATTCGAACACCCGACCTCTGACTATGTAGCCCACAACTGTACCATTGAGCTACATAGTCGGTGTCTTAAAATATCCTTAAAATCTGTAGGCTCCGAGTAATATTTCGAAAATAACAGCTCATTGGGGTTGTTATAGTGTTGTTACTGAGCTGGAAACTTTCGATGTTTGGCGCCACTTCTTTTAACGAGCATAAAATTTTGGTGAATACAGGGAAAAATTTCACAGATGATCTTTTTTACAAAAAATGGGAAAGTATTCGTTTCTACAACCTTTACTGAAATTCTTAGTAATGCGAAAATGTTCCTTTATAAGGACGATGCGTGGATTTTTAGTTAGTTTAACCAAACTGTATTGCGTACTTTTAACACCAAAGGTGAAACTTTTATTTAGATATCCAAAGGTAATAATTCGCCCGCTTTCACCAAATAACACACTAACTTTCTCCGCGAGCTTTAAAATTTCCGTAAATTTTGGAACTTACAAATCCCGATCAAAACGGTTTTACTTTTGTAAACGGAATGTTAAATGAGCTAGCTCTCAATACCAAAACGTGAATGCTTAGGATCGCACTGGTCGCATTGGTTTCAAAACCAATCCCTCTCTTAATTATACCTCGTAAAATGTTGAACGCCCCCAATGGCGAATTATTATTCAAAATGGCGATGTCTAAATTTTCCTTGGTTAGTGTATTTGTTACTACCAATCTCAGATGGCTTTAAAAGTCGTTAGTCATTTCCAAAAACAATACGATCAGCTGTTTCCACGGTGCGAGTTTATCTCATGATGAGTTCACTAATGTGATATACTATATTAATATAATCAAAACCCTTCTACCATTATGGTGTAGGGAAATGTAATACTACATATATCCCAATTAAAGAAAGACCGAATAATTTGCATTTGATTTTCGCTATTTTGATGCCTCAAGCAGTTAAGGAATATAAAAAGCTCATACAAAATAAATAGGTAGAAATGACGCATATTCTATTAACCACAATCATCCGGGTAAATTCTTTAAATCATCACGGCCATTTTAGAACCTTGACATTTTTTCACAGTTTTAAAAATTAAAATCCAAACGTAAATGCTCTCGTTACAAACATGATCCTATCCCGGAAGTCGCTCACATCTTCATCCAAATTATTCCAGTTTGAAATTTTCATCAGTAGAGAGAATTCCACAAAACAAATGGTGTCATCAATAAATATTGATTTAAAAAAAATTACCTATTCACCATCTACTTTTCTGCTGAAAGCTGATACTTAAAATATGCATCCCAGATATGTAATCTTGAGACGACTAATATAGTTTAATAATATTTGACTTCAGCACAATGTATTCATTTGCACTAGCAGAATAAACAGAGGTAATTATGTAGGTAGTCCCACATCAAATTTTGGGTATAAATCCTTTCTAAACATTTTCAACACAATTTTCCTATACATATTCTCTATAGCAAATAAATCTAAATAAGTAAATTGAAACTGGAAATTACGTTACAGTTTATAATATATAGTACCCAACAGGATCGAAGGCATCTTCGTAATCTCAAGGGAACATACCTAACCAAAGTCGGAATATTGCAGTAGAGTGCTGTCTTATTTTGTTTAAACTATTGCCGTTATTTCATTTCGACAGCGTTATCCATTCCGTATGCAAATCGAAAGGGACGCCTGTGAAATGTGAAACGAATCAAATGCTTTTGGTTTCGCGTTGACAGATCAATGTTACCGTAATGCGATACGACAATCCATCATCGAATGTTTCAGCCACCTATCAAACGAAGTCGATAATAATCGAGAGCTGTCCTCATAATTTGTAACTTAGACGCACATTAATGAAGTGTAGGTAAATATTCGTTTTTTTTGTGTAAACTCACAAAACAATTCAGCTTTCGTTTCCTCATCGAAACGTACCGCAGTATTCACAGTATCATCGGGTAAATGTCCGAAATCGATACTTACCTATTACAGAGACACAGTGTACCGACTATCGACACAAAAACCTTTTTTTTTAAAGCACTCTTCCAGATTCTTAGGAATTACAAAAAACATGAGAAAAACATGTTTTTATATTGTAAAGTTTCGAATTTTAGTGTTGCATTGTGATTTTCATTTAGTTATGTGTAATGAAAATTGTTTCTGTTGTTAACGATCCTACTCTCGGTATTCAAGTGTGAAAAATTGCAAGTATGCCAATAGTACGAAAACAATTGCGCAGTTTATAATAAGTATCTCTCGCTTAATTTGTCGTTTTGCCTTTCAAAAGGCTTACATTTCGATTAAAAGTTGGTAAATTGTCACCTATTCAGACTTTTTCCACTCACTACTAGCAACTATATATATATTCTTGAATAAAGTTTGCGCCGGAGGCCCTAAAAAACGCAAACAGAAACATAAATCGCTCAGTTTCCGAGTTCCATAACAGTCTTCGTATTTCTCTAATTTTATTTCCAAAACTCCATCATCACAAATCTCGAATAGCTAGAATGTGTTGCCAGATAACGATTTATAACTAGATCTGCGGCGGTATCTGGAATAGTATATCGTCTTAATAGGGCGGTCGTCCTCCATAAAACTGTCTTGTTGTGTTGAAACTAACCCTTTTATTATTACGAATGCTAAATGTTCCCCGTTAATCGTTAGTTCTGCACAACTACAACACCCAGGTGCGCCTTTGTTTTCATGCGAGTTTGTTATCTATTATGTAACTATTCGGGTAATATTACCATATATGAAATTGCTCGGCGCGAAAATGTAATAGAACGAAATGAATATCGTGATAATATTTTACCGGAATTCCAATTAAATTTTATAATAAAAAAAGAGCGAAAAGTTTCGCAGTTCCATTACGACACGTTGATTAAAATGTTGTTTTGTGCATATTATCTACCTTTGCTCATTGAAATTAAAATGCAAAAATGCTGTCGCACTTTTACTGGATGATATTTATATTTTGTGCTACTTTTAGATAGTTGTTGGTAAGTTCAGTGATATTGAGGCAGCATTTTTCACAATTTAGAAGTGAAAAAGAAAGTTTGAGTACATTACATTAGACAGTTCAAATTAGGGAGCAGAATACACAATTGGAAAAGAGAAGTGTATGAATTTGACGTCAACTACGCTTGTTATTACTTTCTTGTGAACAAATTTTTAATTGAACTGACCTTTCACCATCGCGTTTCGACCGTTTTGTGTCATCTTTATATATAAAATTCTTCTGTACTTGTGCTTGTGGCGGAACTCCTGATTTTGATGAAATCTGTTTTATGTGTCTTTAAAGCGATTGCCAAAATTAAGGAAATATAATCGCCTAGCCTAGAATAACAAGGAAATGCAGAATAATATGGAAATG
Organism: Photinus pyralis; assembly: GCF_008802855.1. Lineage (NCBI taxonomy): Eukaryota > Metazoa > Arthropoda > Insecta > Coleoptera > Lampyridae > Photinus > Photinus pyralis. The sequence continues at coordinate 47,810,267 of NW_022170596.1, read as the reverse complement.
TGTATACTACTTTACTACGAGGAAGTAAACTGCAAAGCTAGAATAGTATATTAAAGCATAAGTTGCAGAAGGCGCTATATTGTAGCACGAGTTCAAGTTTCGAACCTGAGCCGCGTAGCGGCGAAGGTTCGAATGAACGAGTGCTAGAAAGGCCTTCTGCAACATATGCTTTATACTATTTTCTCTGTTGAGCATTTTAATTGTATTAAAAAAATTAACAATTCTGACATTTTCTGTAATAAATATTTCAATAAAGAAATTAAGTTGGCAACACCAACAATTTTTCAATAAAGAAATTAAGTTGGCTACGCTACATTTTGAAAAAATTCAATTTAACAAGCGCGTCAAATACGAATTTGTGCAGTATATTTTAGTTTTTTCAATAAAAAGTGAATAATGTGCGAAGAAATTCTTCCTTCCACTCCTCCAGAGCTTCGACAGTTAGCAGAAGAGACTGTTCATAATTTGCTACCAGGCAATAATTCCACAATTATTCTAAAAGTTTATAATAATTGTACATTTAGTGACAAAGATTAGTTTTGTAATTTTGTTAGGTTATAAAACCTCATTTGTATTAAATGTGGATTTCTCTAAGTACCTACACTGAATTTTCAATACCTAATGATTTCAATTACCCGTATCGTTAATAACTGTAACATAATGTTATAACAATAAGTGAAATTAGTCCACATTTTACTAAACCGTTGAGATAAGTATTAACGTCTAAATCATCCAGGCAGAACTTTGAATTGAACATTCGCGTATATGATCAGCCTGGATGATTTAGACAAGCATGCCAACCACTGAATACCAAATGTTCTTAAAAATCTGTCAGTTGTGGAAAATAGTTACCAAAAATAGTGTTGGAATGAAACTCATTCCAGCACTATTTTTGATATCGGCATACTGTCATTATAAACGCAAAACAGAGAAAAACTATACTAAGTGCATTGTCGCCGTGGGAAAGTCCTTATTCAACCTGAAGAAAGAAGCTGTGAAGATCCGACGAGCATCTTCGGAACCTAGGGACGATTGGGGGACACAAAGAAAAAGCCCACGGCTCGCCTTTTACAAAAAGGCTAAAGGAAGGTTTCCTATAATCGGTACTTCGAATCCGGTTGGAAATCCTTCATGCGTTATCGAAAAAAAACCAATTATCGGTCAATCAAAGCATAATTTTTGAAGTGGTCTAGTATTTGGATAATATCTTGTTTTTATTAGTTTGACAGTTGCCATTCAAAATTGTATAAGCCCCGTCCGTATTTACATCATATTTAGGAACACTCTATATAGCGTAGAAAATTCAAAATGTAGGCAGCTTATTTTGTTTGCGCTCAGAATATGTTTTGAAAAATCTCTGTTGCCTAGATCTAAGCAGTGTAGAATTAGGTAATTTTCAAAGTCTCTCTCTGTGAAGGCGTCAATATTTTCATTAAGACTGGAGTATAAAGTAATGCGGAAACATATAATTGCTTTCTTATTCTTATTGACTTTCCTCTTCTGAATCGTCTATTTATTGAAAAGTTTGTAGAAAATTAAACGGATTACTTATTTATGGACCTCCAAAAGTTCTTAAACGCTTAAATGTAATTAACGATATAATTATTCCCAAAAAGTTAGCACGAACGGCTATTGGGCTCAATAAAAAGTTAAAGGGTTGTTACTTGCAAATTTTCAGTTGTGGAACCTTTTTTTAAAAAAAAAAACTATCGCGAACTTATCTAAAAGAACTCGGATATGGAGCAATAGCAACACAATAGCGAGAATTATCGACTTAAGCAACCTACTGCTTGTGAACGTGTGCCTTTAAATGGAATTTAAATTGAGAATTTTCGAAATGTTTATGCGAGTGAGTCGAGTTAAGATGAAATCTCGCAAAATAAATTCCGCCGACAAGGTGAGGTGTTCCATTAAACTAGAAAAGTGTTACATTCGCATTAAGTTTAAAAAAGAAAGGAACGTTTAAAAGGTGTTTCATTCTCTCGCGAGGGGCATATATTAACGTCGTTGTAAGAATGGGCCGAGAAGTTCATCTCCTTGTCAACGTGCGACAGTGAAATGTAGATGTTTTAATTAGATTTAAGGAAGAACCGAGGCGCAATTCCCCTGAATAATTAATTCCGTAACGCCTATGAGATGTGTGAAATAAAAAACTCGAACCGAATTAATTACCCCCAGTTCACCACCGCAAAATCCTTCCGCACACATTTCGTAATGTCTCGTTTATTCTTAGAGCTTAACTACTCTCTTACATCTAACAGTACTTTTAAGCGTTCTTAATATTTAAATCCGCATTTATAAGTGTAACTCGATTTGTATAGACTAAGCTCGAAAACGATATTTTAATTGAGATTGACGGTATCATTTCAGTTTCCTTGGAAAACTTCAAATTGGTTCTTTCATTTCAGGCACGTTTAAATTTATGTTAACAAGATTTCTCTCTATTCATATACTACGCACATGCACAAACAACGTATCTTGTTTTTAACTCAATTTTAAACACACGCCTTTCTGAAGTTTTTTTCAAGATTTTCCTCCTTTGTTCAACTGATGACGGCAATATCTCATTAGTATTCCAAAAAAATACGTTTGCTTGCTAAGTATAGCACTTGGTTTGATGGCACATCCATTAAAAATTTTCTTTCCCCCTTCCCCTGCCTGAAAGCACTTCGATTCGTACTCCGAAATGTATTTGTTAATTTTCGGTCACATTTTCTCTTTAAATGTTGAGATGAAGTGAACGAGTAAGGTGTTTAAGGTTAGGGTAGGTAAGGGTACTTTTTCTTGTCGAATTAATACTTAAGAAAGCGTATTACGGCCCTGGATTGCAACTAGTCTCATTAAAAATTGAGAGTTGCGTATACCTCAGCCTCGCCCTCAGCAAAACTATTTTTTAAATTAACAATATTTTTTTCGAATAGGAATGAGCTTTATATTAAAAGGCGGAACATTCGAATTTCGATTCTTTTACAAAAATCGCTGTTTTTTCTGTGTTTTCTATTTCTTACTATTTTTGTCGGTATCTTTTAGGGAATTTTATTGTGTCTTTCTTTGGTTACTGGTAAAGTGGTAACCAATGTCAGCGTGTTCGGACAGTTCGCGCTCGGGTGTTTGGCTCCCTGGATGTTTTGCACCCTTAACATTTCGCTTCCAGGATAATTTGCACCGGAAAAAATTGCAGCCGGACGTTTCGGTTCCAGGATGTTTCCCACCTTGATATAATTGGTATACAAGGTGATTTGTATCAAAATTGCATTTTTTAAATAGTTCCCTGTATATTACATATTGCATATGTCGATTTCTTGGTCAATTCTATGGCGACTTTATGTATTACACATGATATCTATATAAAATGAGTCGTTTAGCAGCAATTCGTCATTTTTTCAAAAAGTGCATGCCCAGTAAAAATTGAATATCGCAGTTACGATTATTTTTTTAAGACCTTGCATCGCAGTCACTGAATCATCTTGTATAAAAAAAATCGAAAGTTTATTTTCTACATCAGGGTGTTAAATGAAAATAGCATGTTTAAAATGGTCCAGTAGGTTCTGATAACTTCAATCGGATAATCTCTTGTTTTTATTGGATAAACAAAAAGGTGGTTTATTTTTTCTTTAACATGTGAAATTTTGACTTAGGTACATCATTTTTAGAATAAGATGCAGACTACGAAAAGTGAATAAAAAAATGGTTATTTTTGATTTGGTATTGTTTCTCAAAAACGACAATTCTTGAAAGTTTTGGGAGGTTTTTGTAAAACATTCGCAAATTTGAATTTGGTCTCTAAAATAATATAAAATCGATATCTACTTTTAGGGATATAAGTTAAGATCTTTCCCTTACCGCGCAAGATATAAATAAGTGAGTTAATTAGAATACCCCGACACTTCAATAATTTCCATTATCCGGAAAAGTTATGAGCCGCAATGCGCGAAATTAAATTAAAAGTTGAATTAATAAAATGAACGGAGAATACCAAAGACAAGACGCTGTTCGCTCGTTTCGTCGTTTTTCGCAATTCCGACTGATAGAAAGCAACATTAATCATATTAACTGCATTTCGGGATCGATTTAATTGAACTGGTATGAAATAGTATCGTTCGAAGTGAAATTAATAACTCGTCCAAATAAAAAATTACGCCGGTGCGCTCGAAATCGATGTAAGGAGAGGCGCTGCTTACGATGCCGAGACACGAACCGAAGAAAATGTCTTCATTTCGATTCCGCCCACCTAGTCCGACTCTTTTGTTACAACTTTTCATTCCTAGCGCAATGCGAACTTCCCTTGAACCCTTAACACAACTTACCACCGCCGCCGAGACGTAACACAAAAGAAAACTTATATACACAACTCATATAAAAACTGACAGCGATGGCGGACAACTTGATACAGTAGCCCACTTTTTAATATCTTCCTTACTTATTGCTTTTTATCCGTGACTCGAATATAAATTGCTAATAAAAAAACCAAAACCTCCTGTGTGAACACGAGCCGTTTAATATTCCGCAAGTCTACACTGTATACACTCGATAACCGTAAAACTAACACTTGTTCCCTTAATGCTTATTTTCTATCTCCACTTCGTTTTTACCAATTCTTATTACAAGCTCTCCTTCCATTCGTAATTGCGCCTCCATAATCGACCAGAATGTATCGGTCCCAGAAAATACAGAACTGATCAAACTAGAGCAGTTGACCAGAATTTTGATGAGGATGCGTACGTGAATTGGGACATTTTGATCAATAAATACGAGTAAAAAATTCCATTTTGTTGCGTAAGGGTGATGGACATTTCAAAGGTGTGTTAACATTCGCGAATGAAAATGGAGCTTTTAAGAATATTACAATTAAGATCATTTTATGCTGAAGATATTCAGGACAGAAACACTCAAAAACTAAAAATCCATTTTATTTCCTCCAAATTCAAGAATCGAACCAATCATAATAATGCTCATGTAAGCGAAATAGCAGAGTGCGACATCGCCGAAAAAAGAAGTTTTAAAAAATCCTAGAATCCGATCGGGCGCAATTGTCGACAAGTCGAAAAGGAGCTTAAGTGCTTGTTCACAATGGACATAAGCATAACAAAAACATAACAGATACATAATTCATAATGTTGAATAGTAGCAAACCAACGTATGTGTTCACAATGATTACATAATTTTTATTTTTTTGTAAATGTTTGCGTATGTTTTATGTCCTACCGAAACGGTACATAAAAAATACATAAAGTTGGGTCGGTTTCAACTTTACGTAGGTTTTATGAAAAATCTAGTGGAATTAGGTGTATTTCTGTTGGGTACAAAGACGCAGCTGTTGGTTTGACATTTCAGTTACTACGTCTAACGCCGATGACATCTCTTCTGCCAACATAATCTGGTTATTTTTAAATTGGTACATAGTTTTTGGCGCATTATTTCATAGTTTGGTGTGGTTTGGTCCTTCGTGTGTTGTTTTTTGATTATATCCAACACGACATGGAAAACGTATAGACGTCGAATTATTAATTAGTTTGGTGCGATTAAAACCCTAATTGTTTAATAAAGGGGACAAAAGATATAAGTTTAATAGGTGATCGAATAATCCTGGTGTATGAAAAAAACCATATTCTTCATCATGCAGCTTCATTTCTAGACAAGCTTAAATTCTTAAATTCTCCCCTTTTCTCTCGGTCTCGATTTATAGGTCTGACCCACCAACGCCGTTTTTGTTTTGTAACAACTTTGTCTCTGTGTCTTCATAACAGTAAAAGCAATAAAACTGTTGAAATTTCCATCTCAGTGGCACACACATATACACCACAAATAATATTGTTATGTTCTTGACGTTTTGATTTGCGCCTACGCAGATAATTATAATCTTACGGTCACTGTGAACACTTTCTCCACCTGCGTAAAATTATGTCTTATGTCAATATTATGTTTTATGTATCTGTTATGTTTTTGTAACGCTTATGTCCATTGTGAACAAGCACTAACATTCAGAACTTACGTTTCTTTGAAGGCGTTAGGGTGTACTCCGAAAGAACTTCCCTGAGTTTCTACAGCACCAGAGGAAAACGGGAACGGGGTACGGAAAAAAGAGATTACCCAAAAGCGGTAAGTTCTTCGGTACTGCTAATATTTCATGACTGACTGATGATAACAACTTTCCAAAAGGCAAGTCAGTAGCGCAACCCCCATTTTAATTGTTTAATAAATAAACAATGCAGTATATTTTTGAATTCAGAAAGATATGGTAATTACGAAGATTAAATAAAATACAAAACAAAATTATATTATTTTTTGCACCCCTTAGCTGTGGTACGCCATTGTTTTTCCGTGATAAATTAAGACGACTCACTGTCACTTCTACAACTTTTACATTTCATATTGCTATGTGAAATGGAAAACGGTCACTAAAGCATCTAGAAAACACCTGTCCAGCTAGCTCAATTTATTTAAACTTGGGATCTGCCAAATCATTTAAAAGAAATAATTGTAATTTTTGTAGGTCACGTCCAAAGAATTAATTTAAAAAAATGTTAATCATCACTTTATGTAATTCTGGGTATGAAATAGGCTCGATTAAACACAAAACTAACCATTTACAGATTAATCAAATTTATTAGACATAAATCAATCAAATAAGCTGAAAGAAAAATAGCTGCTCAGGGTCAGAAAAACAAATACCACGCAACAAGCGATCGACAGTAAAAATTAATTAAAGAAATCTTAATTACCTGAAAGTTGTAATAATCCTTACATCCGATCAATTGCGATTGTCAACACAAATATCAAACTGATAATACTTGTGAGAACTTCACTTATTTTTTATTGCACTTGAATCTCGATTTACTGGAAAACACATACGGCTTCGTAAACCTTTCTTCTTTAATTTAAACTAAAACATTCAGTTTTATCACGATGACTTAAATCTCTGTAAAACTTTCTTCCACCAAACTTTACAATTAAACAAGGTTGACTGTCTTTCCAACTGCCAAGTGTCTAGAAGTACTACTTAAATAACGGCAAAAGCACACAAGTTCCTTTCCAATTTAAAACAAATTCCGTTCCTTTTTAACTTCCTCTTCCACTTCCTTAATAAATTAATGCGTTGTTGAACGATAAACTGCATTTGCGTTTCTTCTCTTGAAACTAATTAGATTATGCCGCGGTAACTCTTATCGCAAACGACCAGAGATAAACTTTTACAAAAGAATGGGTTTACTTTTTAACTTTACAATCAAATAAACAAGGTGATTATTTAAATAAAATTAACGTCATTAAATAATACTAATACAAAACAAGATTGACCAAGAATTCGAATGACATGATCGGAATAGCGCTTAATCCCAATTGGTAACCACATTAAACGTCACAATAAAAAATTCAAATACAGAATGACCCATCGTTACTGCAAGTGCCGACGCCCAACAAAACGCCCGCATGGTGTAGTTTACACAACATTTAAAGTAACTAATTAACATCTTTCATTGAGACTGTTAACAGAACATTGACATTAACTTAAGAAAATAAGTGTTGAACACGTGTTCAATTAATTGAGAGCAGGTATTTGAGGAGGAAAATATGACATCTCGTTGAAAATGATACAGCTACCTATTGAGTTTCATTTCATCCCTAAAGACCGAGTTATAATTAACTTGGCAGTGTATGTTACAACAAACTAATTCGGTATATCTAACACAGCTTTAAGTTTCTGTTATACTACGCATTTATCTTACAAATTCAGTTTGGAACTGTCTCCCCCCCCCTTCTCCTCCCCCAGGTGAGTAGTAACGCGCCCTCTGTCCCCCCTAGTAACGCCCAAGTTTTAATCTTTTAACTTTGCATCGTTACTAAGATGGCGCGGTGTAAGTTTAAACGTTTTAAACGTGAAAAGTTGGCGGCGGTTTTCATCCCTTACGAGATCAATATGATTGCCTAATAATACGAGCTTTGCTACAGGGCAATCGTCTCTTTATTATAGGAGTTGGTAAGTTCAGAAGAGTCATTGTTATCAACAGCACAGTACATTGTTTCATGTAAAACGTGTGCTGCGCCTCGGGCTACTAGTAAAACTAATTTGTTTGAATAAGCTGCATCCTTTCATGTTATTTGCTGTTGGTTGTTTGTGTTGTCCCCAAACTTCGAACAGATGCTACAGTTTCATAAAACATTTTGGAGGCAAATATTTTCTAATTACATTCAGTTTAAGCTTTGCGGTACGTTCTCCGCTCCGCTTTGCCCTTCAATGTTTTTCGCCCGGTTCGTGTAGAAATCGTTAGAGAGCGACGATTTAATCAATTGATTGACGCAAAACAATTATCCTCGACTTAATAACGCCATTTAATCAACGAAATCACTGTCGTTTATGAACGTGTTACATATTGCATGCTTGCGGTTTGACGTATCAATGGGCTGTATGTCGCCCTAATTAGCAAATGATGTTTAGATAGACGCTGTTTACATTGCTCACAGTTTACTGCTAATACAATTTGTCTTGACTGCGTCTCCAATTCCGGCGTTGCGCATAAATAATTAATTTATGTTTTGTTACAGGATTCCGAAGGAGATACGCCCCTACACGATGCGATTTCGAAAAAACGGGACGATATGCTGACACTACTGCTGGATCATAATGCTGACATCACTTTGACGAATAATAATGGATTTAATGCCCTACATCATGCTGCATTGAGAGGAAATCCAAGGTAAGTCGTCAAATCGTCCTTTACGTGTAAAATTGTTCTAAACGATTGTATCAATGCAATTTTCATTGCCCTTACTATCACGCCTTCTCGATGAACAAAGTGGACCCAATCCCTCAATAGCCTGGAAGGGAAAGTAGGCAATTTTTGGAAAGGGGAAATTAAAATCAGTTTTCTTACATTAATATTTTTATTTTGTTAAAGAAGGCAATTGCTCCCGTTACATTTCTTGCGCACTTCCGTTAGCAAATTATAAGTTAAATTTGACGAAACTCTCCGGGAAGAGTCGAAAAATACAAAACACAATGCTAAGCAGTTTTTACTCATGAAAAAGTAATTAGTATTAAGGGAAACAAAAAAATGCACAATTTGGCTTTTTCATTTCATTTGTGAAACAGACGGCAAATCGTGCTGCCATAAATTATAAAGAACAAACGAGAAACCTCATTAAAACGGTAATTAATTTAATTTCATTGTAACACATTTCACACTTAAAACACATCATCCAACACGTAACCGTCAACGACAGAACGTGCTTTATTTTACGTCCAAAGTAAGTGACGTTGTGCTTTTGCATTGCACAATGTGCATAATAGCTGAAATGGTGGTTTTGATGATGCAACTTATAGAGCACGTGTGTGTGGTGAAGACGTGTTGCTTGAGCAGGAAATTGAGGTAGTCGTATCCTCTTCCGCTCATATCAACTTCCATTCTGACTGTAGAACTTCTCGACGTGACGATACTACGTTCAATATTTCTTTTCCTCTCTTTTAATATTCTTTCAAGCTTTAATGCAACCATTAAAGCCAAAAATCTATATGGTTATACAATGATCTACTACCTAGCCGCAACTCGGCAACGATGATTTCCGCGAACTTAAAGCGCGCAAAGCATAAATATCCTACGAATGTAAACGCCCACCATTGTGAAATATACATAAAGCCAAGTTGGAACAACTTATATTTGCATGATATTATGCAAACAACTCTGGCCTTTATCGATTATTGAATATTAGTGCGAAGTGACTGTGTGGATTTGAAATGCTTTAAAATGTTCATTTCGTGAAGTGCATCTGCATACCATTACCATATTTCATAGTCTTTATCATGCAAAAGCCCGATTGATCTCCGCAGCATCGTAAATTGCAAAGTTTTTGGGTAAAGGGTAGAAGGTAAGCTAATAGGTAAATGTTTGCTTTTATAAACTATGCCAATGCCAATTCGTTAATGTGCGCTCCGAATAAAACGAACGTAAAAAAACCCGTACCTGCTGTATTTCCTTTTTAATTCTGTTAAAATATTTGTTTAAAACTTGTTACGTGAATTTGTGATTGCAATGAATAAGTTTGATGTTGGTAAGACAGTGACATTAAATTGTCCATGAAAAGTAACTAGTAAAGTTTAAATATTCAGTGCGTAACACAGTAGTGGTCTATATTACGTCATATGCGGATAGGTCAAGTGACGTCACACGCTGAAACGAAATTATTTCGCAACTTCACAATGTTATAGGTACCTTTTTTTAATTTGTGGAGGTGTTTTAATGATTCCTTCATATTTTTATTTCATTTTACTTAAATTTTCATAATTAATTTACAAGAAACTGAAAACTTCTCCATTGTAAACCTTGGGCGTCAATTTACAAAGACTCTGCTGTATTTTCAAAACGGTATCAGTAGTAGTTCTGTTGGCGTCTATCGCAGGAACTCGTTGGAACTAAGTGAAAATTAAGAACCTGCACATTTGAGTACCTACCTCAGCCGCAGTCTGTGGTAGCTGATCTAGAAAAGGTTTAAATATATTATTGTGGTTTATTGTTGTTTTTGTTTTGCTTTTAGAAGTTTAGCAGCTACAAGTAGTTCCAGAAAAAGATGTTTATAAATAAGGTAAGTAAATCGCAGTCTTTTAAGGTAGGTAACGGCGTGGTTTGTTCTCAATTTAAGATGTGTCAAACGCAGAGTTGGCACAATATATAGGAATAGAAGGATACGCTGGCTATTTAGTTTTGTATTCGAAAATGTTAAAAGGCTCCATCGTCGTGTCTCTGCGGTTACATGTGGTTTTTGAAAATGTTTTTTACTGGTCGCTTTAAATAAAATGATGGACACCAAATTGTATCTGACCTTTCTTTTGCCACTACAAAGGACGACATACTTTTTCTACCAACGTACATTTTAATCAGAAAAAATTCTCTATTTTAAAAATATCGAATGTATACAAAACTTTTCTGTATGAAAGTTGTTTAAAATTTCATTTCCCACAATAAGGCGGCATTCATTTGTTTTTATTTCAGAAAACAAATGAGTAACGAAAAACAATTGAATTTTTTTTTAAGGCAGTGCACCTTTCCATTTGGTTCATTTGATAGAGGTTTTTTTTCTTTTCGATGATGTAACATGTTAGTACCCTCGTACAGGAAAATTTTTCAAAAAACAATTATTATAATTCTTATTAAACCTTGAAAACAAAATTAAATTAGCAATAAAATGGTTTTCATTGCAATAAGTGATAGATAAAGTGAAGATATTTTTATTATTAACTGAATAGACTGGTTCACTTTTATAAAAAGCAGCGTTTTAACAGGTTCTAGGGGCATTTCAGACAACATTTGGCCAAATAGGCGTTTTTTACTAATTTAGACCTGCTGAACACGAATATCGATGTTGGCATCTCGAATTCAAGATGGCGGCCAATTTCCGAAAATGTTGATCTTTTCACTCATGCGACCGATTTTTTCGAGCTAAAAACGGATTATAATGTTATTCCTGACGGAGGTACGGCACGATAATAAAGCAAATGTTTAAATAATGATTCCATAGTTTTTCTAACCTCAAAATGCGTAAAAGTGGAAACCTTTTTTTCATAATACTGTATGGCTACTGTTTAAATTTGTTCACATCGTGTAATTATTAAATTATTTCTGTTTTGGCAAGCATTTTGGTTCCTGTGCGTCGTGTGATAGATATCCGCGATGTTCCATTACCTCACATGTGGAACAATTTCCTTTCATTAGAGGAAAACAAAAGAAACGAGTTACTGTCGCATCACCTTGAAGGCGCATCATTTGACGGCGTACTGGTGATTGCTGGAGGCTTCAGTGACGAAAGAAAAGTTTTCTGTAACCGTCAGACGACACAGATTTCCTCCTTAGAAGCTTTTCACAAGGAAGCGGATACTAGAATAACGCTACATATACAGATGTGTTTCTGTTGCTTCTTCATCACTTCGAGAAAATACTGGCAAACTAAGTTTGGTTACTGACCGGTACTTCAAGAAAGATATGTATTTGTTCCTATCCATAATGATGTGCAGAGGAACTGGTCAAAAGCAGTAGTAACGAATATCCTGTCCTTTTACGCTATCACAGGAAGTGATGTCACGTCATTGCTGTTGTGAATTTCCACGCTTGGATGCATTTATTTTTATTTGTTTATTTATTTTTGACCTTTATTTTTAAGCAGGGGGGTTTCAGACAAGGCTGGTCTACCAACACAACAAAAATTGTCGGTACTATCAGAAATTGAATAAGGCGCCAAATTTGAATTTAAAAAATTGAAATTGGTTAGTTCAGTCTGGTTTCGGTAATTGTGCTACAAACTATACAAGGTTGGTATCATAACTAGGTACATGAAACTTCACTTGTTCAGAGTATCGACCTGGCTCGCATATTTTAGGTGGCGTCTTTTCCTCTATTTAGGTAGCTGATACAATAGTTTCCACCGACGGTGCGCGTCCCGCTTAGTTCGGTAGGGAGAAGTCGCTACAAGACGTCCGTTTGGAAGCATGCGCACGTCCCTGGCCCCATCTCGGTTAATCAAGTGGGGCTTCCCAGAGTGGAGAAGTATTGTCAGGTTTCAGGAGCTGCGAAGCTTTAGATCTAACAATTCTGAACTCCATTCTCTTGGGATTCTATCTAATCTTTTCTAGCATTTCGCTAATTACCTACGGCATATCAGGTGTAAATCGCAAGAGGTACTTCTTTGACCTTAAACTCTGAAATGTCGCTCAGACTAGCATATCTATCCTTGATTTCCTGGGGAAAGAATTGAAAATGGCTACATTCCCATTCTCACAACGTTAGATTAATTCTGAAGGCTGCTCTAGATATCGTCCTTTGTCGTTGTAAATAGGATTGCTCGTCAAAACTTTGTTAATGTTGCAAGGCTCAACTGATTTGTACTCCCTATATTCTCAAGAAGACGATTGACCTAACACCATGAAAATAAGATAAATTTGTCTTCACTTTTCTATATGCTTTCATACTTGAATAATAATAATATATCCTGAGTAACGGTAATTAATACCTAGCAAAATAAGAATCTTCCGAAACACCGCAGTTTAGTTTAACTCCTTCGATTTTTTCATTTAAAAATTAACATAAAATTCGAAAGATTGTAGTTATCTAAACTTTATAACGAGAATTATGCAATATAAACGCATGTCGGGAATACTTATATGTGTCAGGATTACTAGAAACAATCGTTTTGCAAGTCCTCCTTTTGGCAAGGAGACCTAAGAATTTCGTAATTCTTAATTTTACGCATCCTGCCGCTAAAAGAACTATTACATTATTGTTAAAACAATAGTTAACTATTATTATCGTGAGGTACGTCAGGAATAACATTATAATTAGTTTTTAGATCGAAAAAATCGGTCGCATGAGTGAAAAGATAAACATTTTCGGAAATTGGCCGCCATCTTGAATTCTGGACTTCCGGTACAGATTTCGAGGTGCCAACATCGATATTCGTGTTCAGCAGGTACCAATTAGTAAAAAAAGCCTTGTTGGCCAAATGTTGTCTGAAATTCTCCTAGGACAGAAAAACTTCGAAAAGTGAACCAGTCTAAAAAGGCAGTGAACTAACCTATCACGGAAAGCTTGAAATGAATGTCTAAGTATTCTGAGAGAAATTGCTGCAGCAATTGTGGCTAATTTCGTTTTGTGTTCAAGGTTTTATTTTGATGTAGGATATTGATATAATAGGGTACATGACATCAGTGGAAAAAGAATAAATAAATTTTTATTTCATAAGATAGAGTAAGGTGTCAGGGCATCGCAAAATAACTTTCTTTGGTAATGTACACGAGAAACTATTATATTTTAGTAAACATAAAATTAAAAAATAACGACATTTGTCACGTGATATCAAACGCCAATCAGAGCGGGTGACGTCATTATCCTAATCCTCTGTGCGTTTGTAGAGTTTGTCTACGTTTTTTAATTTAGTGCTTGCTCCATTTTATAGTGATTATATTATCCTAAAGTTTAGTTTTTAAAACCAGATAAGAATGGAAAGTGGGTATACGAATACTGATAGCAGCAAATCTGCCAAACATTGATGAAATGATGTTGGGAATATTTCTTGCATCAAACACAGATTTTTGTTCATAAAAAAACTGCCATAAGTCTTGTAGGTTTTTAAGTTAAGTTTAGATTTTTTACAAGAAATGTAGTTATTTAAGGAATGTGTAATTAAGATGCTTTGTTTTTAGGTCATCGAAGCTATCATATGGAGATGATTCAGTAAGCTATGTCCACTTTAAGAGTTTTCTGTTACGAACATTTTGTAGATAAAGGTCTAAACTAGGGTCTAAATTTATAAAGTAGTTCTTAAAACAATTTTTTTTGGAAAAACAGTTTTTATGGCGGGCACTCTTATGGAACCTTACATTGGGTGCAGTCGAGCAGAAGACTCTGGCAACTTATTCACAGTTAAGTCAAAATTTGCGCGCAACATACGGTTCACGCAAAGCTGTATGCAGTTTCCTTAGTTGTCGACGAAGAAAACAATTATTTTCTTTGCTCTACCATCAAGCTACTTTTACAACCCCTCAGAGTCCAAAGGAGTACTAGTGTCGATAAAGTTTCCTTTATCACGTTTAACAAGTTATGATCTAGTCCGATTATTCGAAACTCTATCGGCAAATGGCTCAATCGGATTCGGAAGTTGTCCAAATTGTCGTCTACCGCACGCCTCAGGAGTTAACGTACGTGAAAAATGTGCTACTCATATCAATATAGTTTTCTATATTACGTTTAATGAGCAATCGTCGAAAACGCTTTTGGATTTCTCTACTCCATGAAGCATTTGAATGATACAGCATCCTTGGAACCAGATTTACCCGCCTGGGATACTTAGCTGGCCACAGAAAAGGTGACTACTGAGCCCTACACCATGACAAAGTGTACTCCATGGTAGGGCACTACTTAGGTAGTTATAATTCATCACGAAATCTTTTAAACTATTTACGCTGGGGTTACGTCGTTATAATTGTCATGACTGTGACGTCACAGACACCGCCATGACACAAAACAGCGTTTTGGCGCTAGAATAAAAATCTACAATTGAAATTGCATAAATTTGCAGTAATATGATTTATTTTGCTGAAATATCATATTTTAAAGTTATAGTAGAGGTACACGAACAGTTAAAACTGGTTTTAAAAAATTTGTCATCTACCCTATTATAAATTTTTTTGAAACAGTTTTTTGTATACCCTTATAAATTTTGTATACAGTCGATATTTACCGAGATATATACTACATTCCACACAGAATGGGCACCCTGTTACTGTACGCGTACAAAGACGAGTGTCGCGAAATGAAAAATCGTATGCGAAGCGCGATATCGTTACACGCACAAATTGTCCGATTGTTAAACTACATTCTAACCGATACTCGATTTAAGTTTCCTACGTATAAAAATGAGTTATCCAGTTCCCGGGACTTCGGACTACCCAACCAACCCAATTAACCCTCAAATTGTGAGCACTTTTTCGTTTATTGCTCAAACACAATCCCCATCCCTCTTTCCAACAAAAGCGCAAGCTCTTTTATTAGAAGGTATACTACAAAAAGATTACATTAATGCCCTTGGATCAATTGTAAACCTCAACCATATAAGATTTGCTTCGAAAATATCAAACAACTGCTTTTGCACGTATCTCTCCAGCGAAATTATAGTGCAAGAAATAATCAGCAGACTTTCTTTGTTTATAAATGGCATTCGATTATCAATACGACGTGGTAGAAGTGAACCTACAGGATATTAGAAACGGAGTCCCCTAAGGCTCAAGCATTAATTGATGGGGACATTAGCCAATCATTTGCGATAGTTAGACAGTTCGTTATGTTTTCATCCTTTTGCGACTCCCCTTTATTGAAAAAATTTAAAAGTAGCAGTCCCGGCGAACTTTGTACCCCCTTTGGGAAATCCCGTTTCCCTCGGAACTTCGGGAAGCCTCTTTCGGAGTATACCTTCCCTCGTGGGAATTTTGGAAAATGTTTTACTCTTCGCGGGCATGCGTAATTGATACGTTTGACCGTCTATCTTTCGCCCCTTGCTTGAATTGTGCATTATGAAATTTCTGCAAATAAGTTACTCAATCTGAACTTGTTGGTGATCACGGTATACACATCACCCTCAGGAGATTTTGAAATGTTTCTCGAACGTCTGGAGCAATTACTGATTAAAGGAGAAACCAAAAAGGAGAAGTTAATGTTAAACGGGGACTTTAATGTTTGTTTTAATACGAGTCACCCCAAAGCATTGCGTCTCGGAGACTTACTAATGTCTTTTAACTACATGATATGTGTGAAAGAAAATACTAAACTGAATCATTGTTTGGACAGAATAATGGTCAATTTTGGTAACCCAATTTGTATTAAGGTGATTGAGACTGGATTATCTGATCATAAAGCCATTACATGTTATTTAAATCTTAAAATTCCAAGCCAAAATGAAAAACGATCACTCACTGTTAGGCCCTTCACTCAGATGGGAATGTACAACCTGTATCAGAAACTGACGGACAGCGACTGGTATTTCGTAGAGACCATTTCTCTGACTACAGAAGAAAATTGCAGTCTTTTTATGAATGATTTCTAAGTGTAACGAGCATAGCACAAACATTAAGGGGTGGTTCTCCCTTCATTTAAACAAAATGTGTAATTTCATTAATTTTTAGACTAAAATGAATGAAAATCATTTATATCTTATTTCTAAGCAAATCTTAAATAATTACAAATGTAAATACAAGCAGACAATAAATCTGCCAAAAGGGAGTATTACAGCAACCTTATTAAAACGAGTACAATCACCAGTAAGCTTGCTGGGAAATCATAAACAGCTTTAGAAAAGTTAAAAACCGCTCGACAACTTTGGATTACAGTGCAAATGAGTTCAACACTTTCTTCACAAATGTAACAAACGAAATTATTAAAAACATCCCAAAGTCAAAATCCTCTCATTCCAAATACATATCTACACCCCTAGACTTATCACATGAATTTATTTTTTCTGAAGTCAGTCAAGCAGAAGTAAGAGATATAATAAAAAACCTTAACGTGTCAAACAGTAGAGAACCTTATAAATTCCTCTATTGTAATTTGTAAAACATATCCTGAATATCATAATTATCCTGTTTACTAGACTAGTTAATCAAATGATAAGAAATAAGAAACTGTATTTTTCCATCAGCGTTAAAGTTATCAAAAATAATACCTATTCCTAAAATTAAAAATGCGACAGATCTTAACCATTTTAGACCAATATCCATCATACTCATCTTCTCAAAAATATTTGACGATATTAAAAAATTAAATGTGTCGATATCTAGAATCCAATAACTTTTTTCTAAAAATCAGTTTGGATTTCGAAAAAATAAATCTACCACGACCGCTATAAATCACGCAATTGCCTACATAACAGAGGCGATGGAGGAAGGCTCTTTTGTAGCGGCAAACCTATACTACCTACAAAAGGTTAACCAGCAGCCGAAATAGACTCAACTATTATGGTCCTCTTTTTTTAAACAAATTGCCCAACTATTTAATTAAACTGCCAACGAAAGAGTTCAAAATAGTTATAAAAAATGTATTCATTGCAAAGGCATAGTACTCATACAAGAATTTCTTATGTAGATTTGTTTGTTCCATATTCTTGTTTTTTACCTTAAATGTATGACGAGTGTAAAGTCCATTGGGTACTCGAGCACAATAAACGTTATTATTATTAATGTCGACGGTTTGGATTCTTTTAGAGCTGTAGTAGATCACGCTTTGCCACCATCTATTAGTTATATTGCGATTTAAAATGTGGGAATAGAGAAAAATTGTTTTTTGCGTCCTTTTGGGAAATGACCTTTTATACAAACTTTGTCCTGATCATAACAAGCACAACAAAAAAATTGTTTAATTTGGTGCGGTCGTACATACATTTAGGCGATCCATCTTTATTTAAATAGATATCAATTTAATCAGGAAAGTGGTACTTAATATTACCAGCGTTGTCCTCTACAAATAGCCGTATTTAATTTCTTCGGGAATGTAAAAAATGAACCTCTTAAATGGAATATCTATCTCGAGAAATCATGTTCAATGATCGTCCTTCATCCATTCCGAAACTGGAAATGTCCTGACGAAGTATTGTCATATATCTGGAAGTAAATAAAGCTAATGAACTCGTCGGGCACAATTTACTGAACGGGATCAGGAACAAATTGCTGAAAATTCATCTCGCTTCGCATCTTGTACAGTTGCAGTTTGTTAAGATTAGTCATTTGAGCGCTTAAAGGATTACACTTGGACAAATTATACGTTTGACGATTAGGTTAATGAACATTTAGTATAAGATGGAGAGTCTAGCGCTCGCTTTTTGCTAATTCGGGTTATGTTTATTCAAAGTCTCGCGGCACTCGTCCGTATTCATTATTCTTAGTTTCCTTTTTGTTTACGCTTATTAGATTTTGTATTATGTACGACGCAACTAAAATGAAATTCGTAGAGCCCTTTAAATTATTACATCTACCGAATCGCGTATCGATATATCCTCCCCGTAAAGATTTGTATCATCTATCTATCTGATGATGTCAAGATCGGGATTTACGGTTGAACGCGCGACGACATCTAAAGGTTAATGAGAGTGGACATCTCTAACACCCGTAACACACGAGTTTGAGTTGTGATTAATCTGGGCGTCGGGCGATTCTCCTACACTTGCGTACGCATTAATGGTGTAGTTTTTGCTCGATAAGGGCGGAATGCGAATATCTATTATCACGAGTTACGCACTTCAACTCAAATTAATGAGAAACCGTAACCGTTTCTCTTTGAAACACTGCCGAGTAATTTCCATAAAAGATACCGGAGGCGAAACTAAGAGTACGTCTTAAATATGTAGATATTACAAATTAGCGTAATTGAAAAGAGCTAATTCTCATAAATGGCACGAGCTATTTCCGAGTAAATTCAATTTGCATTATTGGAAATGATTTCTCACACATCAACCACCTTGTTTCGTATTCTAATTGTTTGCATCCTTCGTCGGTGTGTAATTGTCCTTAGGCAAAAATAGAAATAGGCAGTTGATGGATGACACCGTCGCCGGTAGGCGCGGAACTGTACAAAAATTACACGGCGCAGCCTCAATGTTCGTCGACCCATACCGAAGCACCCAGTTAGAAAACTACCATTACATATCTAATTTTACGGACTACTGGTTGCCGAATAAGACATGGCCGCATTGCAAAAGATGAGAAATTAGCGAGGCGTAGGTCAACGTGCTGCCAGGCACCGCTTTTCATAAATTACGCAGAAAAAAAGAGGAGCCAAAAACCCTATATTTGACCTGTCAACATTTTCCCTTAAATTCGGAGATGAAAAGTTTTTTAAAGTGCTTTTTTAAACTTCGATCTCGTTGAGTGAAACGTAGACTTTCTAATAGGATTAAAACTTATTTTTAATTCATACCTTTATTACGTTAAATTATGTTGCCTGCCTCCACGTTTATGGATTATTAGTAAACTTTTACGTTCCAAGCAAACAAGCTCTAATTAATTGAGTAGAAATTTGGTTTGAAAACTTTTATGCACTGTGTATATATTATGTTTTGCGTTAAGATGTTTTTTTTCCCTTATATTTTATTTTAATGAGATAATCATCGCTCTTAGTACAAGATGAGAACTTGGTCTAACTTTTTATTCACTTTTGCGTCCTTCCTTTATTAAATGGAGGTGTGAGTTCAGTTTTGACATACAAAATATAATAAACAGTTATTTGTACAACTAGAGAAAGTGGAGTTTTTCAACTCGAATTCAAAGTGTGTCAATTGAACGAGAGTTGAAAAACACTTTCTTCTCAAGTTTTACACATTATTTTTTCTGAAACTACAATCAAAATTGAAAAATTATCGTATGCAAATAATAACACATAGCAATCTAGATAGGAAATATGTTTCAATTTTAAATGTCATGATTAAGATTAATGCGGCAATTGTTTTTTTACTTTCCTCACTAGAGAGGAAAATCACATTTTCCTCCCCCTTTTTAGAGACCAAAGTAGTTTCAGAAAAATGAATGAATTGTTCTTTATTTTTTAAATGTGTTCTTCGTATATCTTACACAGCCAGATGAGCCAAGAAAAAAATGATTTGGCGTCAATGAAATATTACCCATGTACCTACATAGTCGTTTTTATTTTACAATTCTGATAATTATATTTTTTAGGAAACATCAAACTGAAAAACAATTATTATTCCTTATCCACTTATGGCGCCGGCGCCAACACTAATTTTAACATGCTGCTTCGGTCAAGATTATTTAATCTTTTGAGAGAGGCAGATAATGAAACCTGTGAACAAAACTATCAGAGAAAACCTTTTTTTTTACTGCAAGGGAACTTTTATATGAAAAAGAAACATTGCGTCATGTAGAAACTCAATTAAGATAAGAAAATAATAACGCTTTCAAAAGGCCATGTTTTCGCATTTTTCATTTACAAAATGGATAGAGCTTGTACGTCAAGCGTGTACTAACAAAAGCAGACCCGTTGCAGTTCGGACAAATTTCCAAAGCAACAGCACAAAACAGCTTATGCAAATGAGCTGTTCAACATTAGATATCCAAGTGCGATATTCCGCATGGTGATGACGGCGACATCGATTGAGGTTTAATAAATTGAATTTAAGCGATCACCCGGCGAAAATGTCAACATTATATCAATAATACTTCACCGGCGATATATTCAAATTGCAAATATTTGAGAGTTCGGATTAAAATTTATGTAAATAGTTTATTCCCGATGCCATTAAATCGAATGTTGACGTTTATCGAGATAAAACATTAATGTAATTGTTTCGTGTAATTGATCTAAACTAGAGGGCGCTGCGATAAAATGGACATTGGTAACAACAACGTTACGCAATTTCCCGTTTTAAAAATATTCTACGAAACGATGAATGGAAAATAATTTAAATTAGTCAGTCTACCGTAACCTTCCCCAATCTCCAGAATAATCAACTATATCCCGAAACACTTCGTTTAGCAACACACACATTAACTACCAGATCGTAAATTCTAGTCTTACAGTCCGGAAAACAATAATACCGGCTACACCAGAAATTAGAAGCTCAAGAAAATCTTACGCGATAGCAATTTAGCTAAGGAAATTAAACTTCTTTAAGGGTAATAATAGTAATGAAACGAGAAAGTATAGAGGTAGCGGTTATAATAAATTTTATATTGTTTCGTTCGTCCCACACATTTTTTTTATTATTCGGGAAACATTCTGATTCATGTGTGGATATGATAAGAAATATGGGTCCAAGAAAAGTTTTAAATTGAACGTAAGACAAATGGGCCTTTCATATCGCGAATTCCAATCTTTCGTATCAAACAAAATTCAATTTCGTCTAATAAATCGTCGAAACAAGCACAAACAAACAAAAACAAAATTAAACGTTGTTAACAGTGCAATCATTTTAATAAATTCAAATGTCGAGGTCTCGAATTTGTGTTAGAGTCGCATCGATCATGTCGGTTGTCACCTACAGCCTGCAGGGCTACAACATTACCGATGCAATTTCCCGGTCTGTTCTGGCATCTTCAGGCGGCCTTCCCCGGATTTCAAGTACCTATTCGTTTCGTATGCGCGTACCGACGCAATCGTCAAATTGTTCAATATTACGTTACGACGTAGATGGATGATGAAAAAAACACTTTATAAAAATTTAAGATGGATTCGTTTAATAAAAAAGAGCTATGTTTGAGAACCATGAATCTTTTTTAAAGAAATTGCTACTGAGTATCCGCATTGAAGTTTTCATTTCGTTACTCCATACTTCTTTTATATTTCGTTCACATAATTTACATTATTACAAGTATAGAATACAATCAACCATCAGCATAATAGAACAAATGTTCTGCATATTGAGATCAATCACCTAATATGATTGGTAAATTTAATTTACTTAATTAATGTAATGGAATAGAACCGAATTTGTAACTTTATTTAAAAGGCGCAATCAATATGTGCCAATTCAAATTTGAGACAAAATACAATTTGAAATTATAGATGTATCTTAGTCTTTGTCTTAGAATTGTTAAATTATAAAATAAATATAAAACTCGAATAAAATGCAGGGGACACCTTTTTTTTTAGAATTTTGAAACGAAAGTCTTGTATATGTATAATCGTTGGGGTTGCTAATAGATACTCGTCTATTCTAGATGGTTTTTAAAATTTCTGAAGACCTTGGATTGTTTAGAATTCATGCTATCTCTAGAGAGTTGCTCTTACTCCATCCAAAAAAGGTTGTAAAGAGGAGGTTGACATTTTAATATTGCATAACTTTCAAATACGTTGTATATCACTCAGATAACTGTTTGTTACCGAAGGACTATTTACTTACTTTGGCAAGCAATTTCCTCCGAGATTAGTGGACTTATTGTTCCTTAATTAAACTTAAGTGGTACTCAATTGATGGAAGATTAGTAAAACGTTGACAAATTACACGAATCACAAATTTGCTTCGCTGTAATTTAATCCATATACTTTTATGTGGTGGCGCTTTTTTTTTTATCTCGCACAACATTTTCTACCTTACCCGCTGGATGACTATCGCTACCCTAAACTGATTTCACTTTTCCGAGACAATAAATTTGTAGGACGGTAACGTATTAGATTTAAATTGGCCAAAATCCTCGAACTTCTTTTCTTTTTTTCGGAATTTCAGCGGCTATAAAATGTTTTTGTAAATATTTAAGAGGTGCTCGCGAATGTTTTACAGTAATCAGGGATAACGGCTGGGAATCCATAAAAGTATATAGGTACGTGTATGAGCGAGGTTTATGCGCCGGCAGTAAAGGTTTATTTAAGGTGGCTATGCTTGTTTTTACAATTGCGAATGGTACCATTCGCCTGTACTATTATGCTGTTTTTAATTTAAATCTCATTTTTCTACAATCGATATCCAAAGTAGGCATTTGCGCTCGTATTTGACAACGCAAACGTCATCTTTTTCGAGGAATGTCACTTTGTCGCTTATAAGCGACAAAATAGAAAAAACGCTCGCTCTCCCAATTATTAACTATAAATCAAATATGCATTGCTCAGAGTATCCAATGACAACGAGTAAATGACATCTTTCATTTGGGCATAAGATTAAAATGATTTGAGTGAAAAATTTAAATTTCTGGAAATATGTGAACTGCTCGATTGTAGAAAAAATCTTGTGTGTAATTCGAGCGCAAATTGATTGTCGATTTCAAGAGATTGCCGCGCTCCTTCGTCGCGCGTCAACTGTCTCTTTCAATCGACAATATATCATTTTGCGCTCTTAATACACAAATAGCTATATGCAGTATCGAACTATTCAATAAATACAAGATTCATTTTCTTTATGGGTAGATTTCTGTGATTTCTATTTCTATGCAATCTTCAACGCTCATTATTTCCTCACCCATTATTCTCTGCGTTCATTCTTTTCATTTACCACAACGGATGAAACCGGACTTGAAAGATGGTGGACGACCTCGAACAGGCAATATGGTTATGGAAATATGATTTTCGAAGTCTTGTGAACCTAACTAGCACCGATACGCATTTTCAAAACTAGACGGACATAATCGCTTTCTAAAAATTTAAAACTCACAGAGAAAAGGCTTATTAATAGCACCCATTCTCCTTTTTAGCGAATTTTTGCAAATATACGGGTATTTCTATTTAAGAAAAATATTTTTTCTGCCATTTTTTGGGCTACATTTTGTGTCAAAATATGCGCAATCCAAAAACCAAATCCATGGGTCCGAGCATATCTCCGAACACGCTTCTATTTCATTTTCATTGAATTTATTCGTTTTTAAATCACAACTCTGTATACTGCAATTTTAGGTTATGCGTATTTTAATAAAGTGGAAACTATTGTTTGCGCGCCCTGTACATAATTACTTACATACGTGCGGACATACCGGGTGGTGACTTAAACAACGCATTTCTATTGAAATTCCTATGGTGCGTTCGTCAAGTCACCACCCCGTATATACACCAACAGGCAAACAGAGCGATCGCTTAAGCTCTTAGTCCAATACCACAAGAATGTCTTTAAAATAAATCAAAACTCAAAAACAAAGCAAACTAGCTACAATCTAATTTTTAATTGATGGTTGAAGGTGATCTTTTTTTTAATAGTCGGACACCAACATAATAAAGAATCATCTAAGGTCTCCTGGCCAGTAAACGAAACGAAACGCTTTTTCATAATAAAATCTCAGCTTCAGCTCCACAAATTGGACCAGTTTTTGACACAGGGACATTTTGGTGGTCTTTTTGTAGCAAAATACACCCTGGTCACTGAATGAAATCGCCTATACCTACCAAAAAGTTGTTTTTTTAGTTTTGGAAATGAACCGTACTGTGCAAAGATAGATAAGTACCACAATGTTAAATTTCTCTTCAAAAAAATGTGTTTTTAAAACGATTGTGGTTTTATCTTGTTTGAAGTACGTGTTTATCAACAAATTTTAATTGGCTTGATGGGCCGTCGCGTCGCAGGTGTTGAATAAAGAAACCAGTCCAGGCGATAACGTGTAAATTTGGATTGTCACCAGTTGTGCCGTGACCGTGTTTCGGGATGTATTGTAAATTCGATATCGTACTTTTTGAGCTGAAGCATTTTTGCGATGCTAATTGACTGTAGTGTTGTGAACTATTCTTATACCGTTTGGTGATGTGTCCAATGGCCATGGAGAGGATTTGGACGAATTCGACCATAGAAAAAGGTATGGAAATAGAATTTTTTACTTTTGTTGAGCGCTTAAAGTAATTTTGCTTCTTAATGTGATTGTGAATTTGTATTAAAATTAGAAACAAATGCGCATTGCTGGACGTTGTCTTTTCGGTACCGACTTCAATTACTTGTATTGAGCGGAAAAAAGACATTAACTAAAACATGGTATGTCACAAAATGGTCCTCGGAGCGTAATAAAAACCTCAATCTCAGTTTCCGAAAGTAGGTAATTTGTGGATACAGAGAAAAACCTTGTCTTTTTTTGTAATTCGGATAAGAAGATCCCTGAACCTTTGGATTAAACCACCTTTCCGTGCCTGTAAAAGTGGTATCTGCCTTTTTGGAAAAATTCCACTCGGTAAGGTGAATAAATCATTTGCGCGAGCAGTATCTACAGTAGATCAAAGTCAAATATTTATTCATAGTAAAGCAGTTTAACGACACCGGCCGATGGTCGTTTTATGTATGCGAAACATATGTCGATCAATTAATATAAAAGAAAGGTGAGTAATAGACTAAAGCCGTCGCAGGTGTTCATATAGTAACGCGTAAATTTTAATTTATTGTATTGATATTGTACGTTTTGACATGACTAATATTTGCGATTTTAATTGAATGTAAGGAATTAACTATTCATTACGATGTTCAACGGGTGCGATTCTGTTTTTTTATGTGTATCTGAGCTGTTGGCTAATTAGAGAATTTTCTTAGTATATTCGATATCAGCCAAATTACTTTTACCGTGTCTCGGCGTTTTTTCCTTTAATCAGTGGTTTTCGATTAATCCGTGGTGGGAAGTTGTCAAATGAACACCCTGTATAATAACTTATGAGTATATAAAATATACTTTACGACCTATTCTCATACCTAGCAAATATACAAAAAAATTTGGCGACCCATTTCGGAGGAATGTGACAACAAACACGAGATTTTTATATATTAGATATGAAAATCCGGAAAAATCGCTTAGAAATCATTATTTGGGATTTTTGTAATGTAATTCTCCATTATTTTGGGGTTCGTTGAGATTTGCTTTAATATGTAAAAAAGAACCACAATTGTTTATTGTTTCTAAAGCGATCGATTTCGGGTACAACCACCCATCATCAGGCTAGGCTAAAAGTGTATCACATGAATTTGATGAACACAGAATTAAAATTATTACCGTCAATTAAATTATATAAATACAGCGACATAGAGTTGATATTTTAATACTTTTTATTCAACTCTATGTCGCTGTATTTATATAATTTAATTGACGGTAATAATTTTAATTCTGTGTTCATCAAATTCATGTGATATACTTTTAGCCTAGCCTGATGATGGGTGGTTGTACCCGAAATCGATCGCTTTAGAAACAATAAACAATTGTGGTTCTTTTTTACATATTAAAGCATTATTTGGGAGTTGTCGATGGCGCAGAATTCATATCTACCCTCGAAATTGACCGGTGATGCGCTACGGGGTACCAAGGGTGCAGTAGAGTGAAAAATTAATAGTGCCGGAAAATTGCTCGGAAATTGTTATTCGGGGATTTTCGTGATCACAGAGTCCAGATCTACTCTCGAAATTCCCCGGGGATTCGCAGGAGCGTTCAGTAAAAATGTGAATTACCCCGAGTAACGATTATATCAAGCAAGTTATCGCCACGGTTAATTTTTCACTTCACTGCACCCCCGTAGCGCCATCCTTGAGCATCCCCGGACAATTTTAAGGGGCGACCGCGAAAACCTCCCAGTCAATTTTTCCGAGAAATTTCCCGGCACTGTTAATTTTTCACTCCACTGCACCCTCTGCACTCCATACCACCACCCCTGAGCATCCCTGATCACTTTTGAGGGTATGATATTTACTCTGCCCTCCCGAAAAACCCAAAGTAACAATTTCTAGGGAGTCGTCATTTTTTTGTTCTAGCTTCAAAAATAAAGGATTTTGAGCAAATTGAAGGAATCGGCCATTTCCCTTTAAAGCAAAAACAAAAGACAGCAGCTTATTTCTGGCAACGGTAATGAAATAAGAAGTCACGAGTACTTAAGCGATTTTCGTTTATCTGCGCTAATAAGAAGTTTACCCATTTAATCCTATCGAAATTGGGACCAACACTGTACAATCTTGTCAAAAATTTTTACCCTAAGACGTCGCTCCCTTACAAGTGGGCATAACAAAAATATTTCATGTCGACCACCTTCGTATCGGGGAGTTCATCATGAATGAATTTAATGTTTTAAATTACGCCATTTATTTTCTGTAACTAATTTTTACAATAAATGTGCTAAACATAAAAGGGATTTATAATTCCTCTAATGGTAGTATTGAATTAGAAGTTAGGAACGGAACTTAAATAATGTTTATTAATAAATCGGATAACAATAAGGGGCAGCACCAAAACCTATCATTCATGAAATTAAGCGGCTTACAACGAATCCAACGGCATTGATGTGCGTACCACATACTAACATACAATACACGTTAAGTTAAGTAATTTTCCAAAACGAATCTCCCACCCCATTAATTTCGCTTCTGCTTCCGCTAACTTCATTAATGCTTAGCCGCACTGGATATAATCCCCGTACGGCCTAAAGTTAACAGCACCCACATCCCAAAAGCAATTAGAATAAGCAAGTATGAAAGAAGTTATGGCGCAACCAACGGGCGATGAAATTAACCCCGGGACGACAACTAAAAATAAGGAGAAATTTTGTAATCCTTCAATTCCACTTCAAAGAGGGTTTACGGAGTATTCGAAAAAGTATTAAAAGATTTTCGAAAAGTTGTTTTTAGTTTTCTACGTTCCGAAGTATTTCCTCTCCTTAAATATTTTCATATTCTCGTCATAAACTTCGTTTACTCAAAGGAGTAGGTCTGTAGGCGATTGTAAACGGATTAGAGACTAAAGGACCCTCGGGATGGCTTTGTACAAACGTGTCCGGACTTTGTTCCGTTCTCTCCAAATATTCTCGTATATTTCCATTTCCAGACCGAACCGCATAGGAAATTGCATGAAAATATATTACCTTGCCGATGCAACTTTTATCTCCGCATGTAAACACCTAATCGAAAACAATTCGTGCATTTTCACAATGTCTGTGTACATATTATTTTTACCGATTAGGAGGATTGAAAGCATCGATTTTTTACTTGCCTTCGAGTACGAACAAGATTTTAACGAATTTAACGAGCATTAAAGTATTACAACTATACGAACCTATACGCCGCATTTTCTTTCGGCAAGTAATTTTTATGTAATCTACCTAGATATCAAAGAAAAGGAATTTTTAGGCAAAACAAAATTTGTTTTTCCACTTATATATTTTTAATCTCTACTAGAAGCAAATCTTTGGCCTCGTAAGTGTAACTTGGAGAAAATATAGTTGTCGTAGAGTGTAGTTGGTAAACATCTGCGCGTGCGCCAACTTCAAGGTCATTCGATTCGATTTTGTTTGTTGACGGAAACAGGTCGGTTAAAGGAACATGATTTTGTTAAACGGACCTATTTCCACTGAACAGACCTGTTCTTGTTTAACATACTGGTATCTGTTAACAAACAGAACCGAATCGAATGACCTTAAACTGAGCGCATGCGCAGATCTCAAGGACAAAGTGCACTGAAACCGGTGTTTTTACCTACTTGTAAGCCTACGAGCACTATTTTAAATGTAAGTGTATAGGATAAAAATCATTGTGTGCACCACGGCACGAAAGCTGTTTTCCGAGTCTCAGCCTCGACTTCTCTTCGGCTGGCCATATCTTTCTACACCCCTGAAAACATTCACTTAGTAGTAGTAGTAATTATTAATTATCTATGACATTGATTATTTATCCATTATGTGCTGTCTTTGTCTAATCAATGGTGCAAATGCTCGTTGCTATTTTTCGTTTTTATTTCACAATCTCTCCAATTTTGCTCTAGAATCCACAATAAATTACACGCGCCAAAGAAAATGACGCGTTTGAAAGGTAGGTACGTTATTTGACGTTGAACTTTAAAGGGCGATCGTAACGAAGGCAAGTGACCGATTTTATAGCACATTTAGTTCATGATACATGTAATATATTAGGTTTCGCGCTTGTTCTGTTGCCTTTGGGTTTTAAATGACTATCGGCACACGTCGCGTCTCGAATAACCGATGCCTATCTTATAATCGTTGCCCCCTTTCTCGAAAGGGCTCTAAATTACATACCGCCAACGCGCTTGCGAGCGGATTTGAATTATATCGAGTCCATGACGAAAATTTAAAATCGAGACCAACTCATAAACGATGCCAATCTATAATTCACATTTGACGCAGTAGGGATCATTAAGTGTGTGGGTTGCAAACCGCCTTTATGAAAGGATCTTTGAATTTGAACCTAGAAATGGGTTTCGTACGATACTGTTGTGCCTTGGGAGGTGTTAACCGATGTCACCTCAGTTTTGAGGAGGGTATATAAGTA
This sequence comes from Photinus pyralis, assembly GCF_008802855.1. Lineage (NCBI taxonomy): Eukaryota > Metazoa > Arthropoda > Insecta > Coleoptera > Lampyridae > Photinus > Photinus pyralis. The sequence continues at coordinate 47,781,080 of NW_022170596.1, read as the reverse complement.
TATCTAAGTTAATGTTATATATAAAGTTAATTTTCCGTCGCGCTTCGGCTAAACTGCTGTAAGAAAATTACATCGGCGATATGACAGATGTATGCCGCATTAAAACTTAAATCACAACTTTGACATTTTTCATTATAGCTCCAGATCGAATAGCTTTAAAACGTCCTCGTAATCGAACTGTCTGTACGAATGTCTCCAACTTGTCAGGTTGAGATTAAAGAGATCGAACTGTAGATACTTCGCACGTTCGCTCCAGTTTTTCTCGAATTCAAGACAATTTATTTTACTAAATACAGGGTGTTTCAAACCACGCTATCCGACGGTTTTAATTAGGGCAACGTGTTCATCTATGCTAGACGGTTCCTAATTTACATTGGATACAGTAGGAAGGCAAGACAGGCGACTGTAATTGCCAATTGGGTATTATTAACCCACAGTACGCAATGCTTTCTTCTGAGAGTCGTGTTGAGATGTGCTGTACCATTCACCACGTTGGTGCCATCGTTAACCTTATATTGTATTTAGTTTAGCACAAAATAAACGTAAAAGGCAAAAAAATTGTTCAAAGTGTCACGAAGATAAACTGTAGCGTGTTATCATTAATAGCTGTTAGACATTGCTCAGCAATGATTTCATCAGATATGACCCTAATTCTCTTTTTCCATACATAACTCGAAAAATAGAACGTATGTTTATTTAAAAATTACCACTTAGTATAAATTTGGGACACCCTGTATATGCTAGTCCGGTTTCGTTTGCAGACCTAGCAGATATAGGAATAATCGTGTAGATAGCTAGGTTAAAACAACATTAAGCTGAGCATGACATGCGCATATAATTTCCTAAGATAATGGACATTATTTTTTTGTATGCAAAAAAAAATATGCCAAATTCTTGACAGAACAACTCCCTAGTTCAAACCAAAAATAGCGCTTTCAGAGTGTCTTCGAAAAATAGTATCAATGTAGGGAAGAACGTTTCCCATGAAAGTTTATTACTTTTCGATGTAGAATAAGAATATTCAATAAGAAGTATAGGTTTCTATTTGAAAAAATTACTTGCCCTACACTTCACCCTTAATGGACAGTGAAAATGTGCACAGCATCATTAAATGGGCCCCTCCATATAAAGAAGATTTTATATAAATCATTTTTTGATGTCCCCGCTAGTTTTCCCCATAAACGACTGTCTCAAGATAAATGGGACACCCCTGAAAGTAATAGAAGCAAAAATACTTGCTTCAAAACTATCGTATACTGGGTGACACTTTTAAAACTTTCAATGGGCAATATCGTTTTTTATATTAGAGGTATCACAAAATGGCCAAAACCGTTTCGGTAGAATCGAGGGGGAACCAAAATGGTTATATAAAGAAGGAACCAACTTCAACCTCGTACCCCCCGCCACCCCCATGCCTAAATTTTGAATTGTGACGTATCACTTGTGATACATCATTGGAAAGCTCTTAAAAAATGCTTTTCAGAAATACCATACACTGGTACATTTAAACTGCCCATTCACAATTTATTACACTAAAATTTGAACTCCGCAAATAAACAACTTTTATTTAATAAAATGTTCAAAATGTTCACCGTTTTGTTCTAAACAATACCACAAACGGTTTTCAAATTCATTTCTAACATTTTTAAACACTTCCCTGGAAAGTGAACGGCACTCCCTGACTATCCGGTAGCGAAGATCATTTATGGAAGCTGGTTCAGTTTTGTACACAACCGATTTTAAATGACCCCAAAGAAAGAAATCCAATGGTGTCAGATCTGGAGATCGTGCTGGCCATTCTATAGGACCTCTTCGTCCTATCCACTGTCCCGGAAATTTCTCATCTAAAAATTCACGAACAGCCATAGAGTAATGAGGAGGAGCCCCATCTTGTTGAAAATGTATGAAATCTTCAATCAAATTCATGTTTCCGTCAATTGGATTTATTTGATTCTCTATTTCATGAGTGATGAGAGGCTCGACGGTATTTTGTAGCATGTTTAGGTAAGTATCTCCAGTTAAATTTCCTTCGATAAACAGAGGACCATTAATGCTATCACCTAAGATACCTGCCCAGACGTTAATTTTTTGGGGCCGTTGAGTATGCCCCTCGCGAAAAAGATGAGGATTTTTTACGTCCATCAATACCGGCAGTTATGTTTGTTCACATTTCCATTTAAAAAGAATGTACGTTCATCACTAAAACAAATGTTTTTCACCAGTTCCGGATTATTTTGAATATTCTCGGTCATTATTTCACAAAATTGGATTCTTCGATCGGAGTCGTCTTCGGTTAGTTCCTGTACAATCTGCATCTTATAAGGGTAGAATTTGTGCACCTTAAGAGTTCGTCGTACAGTTTCTCGCGAAAGTCCGGTCATAGTCGCTGCTTTTCGAATAGATGATGTTGGGTTTGCACCAAAATGACCTAAAACTTCAATCTGAGTAGCTTCATCCATTATTCTTGGTCCGTCTCTTTTCTTATTTTCCACTGACCCAGTTTCTTCAAATTTAGTCACTAACATTGCAACATAAGTGTGACTGACACGTCGTTCTGGGTGTCGGGCATTAAAAACAGCTGCTGTTCTAAATGCAGATCGCGCTTCAGAACCATAGATGAAAATAATTTCAACTCTTTCGGCTAACGTGTACACCATTATGAAATCTTTAGTTAAATTCAAAATTTGTAATTTTCTTGCCAAGAAATACTAAAAACGAGACTAAAATAATAATAACCGATCAACAAATAAAGCAATAGAAAATTATTATTTACTAAAAATTGCTGTCATTGTTTTTCCAAAGCATCACTAGATCTAAGAAATTTATTTCAAACACTGACAAATTCATCAAATACTCAAATTACTCATTTTTATTACATAAATTGTTAATGGGCAGTTTAAATGCACCAGTGTATGGTATTTCTGAAAAGCATTTTTTAAGAGCTTTCCAATGATGTATCACAAGTGATAGGTCACTATTCAAAATTTAGGCATGGGGGCGGCGGGGGGTACGAGGTTGAAGTTGGTTCCTTCTTTATACGACCATTTTGCTTCCCCCTCGATTCTATCGAAACGGTTTTGGCCATTTTGTGATACCTCTAATATAAAAAACGATATCGCCCATTGAAAGTTTTAAAAGTGTCACCCTGTATAATCGTTACATGTACTCTATACATAATACCATAGTAATACACACTGTGTCCAAGATAAGGATAAGGATAAGGTCTTTTGATACCGGAACCGAACCTTTCTTTTTCTTTACGTTCCCTTTTTTCTTATTTTTCAAATAAATATCACCAAAAAACTGAAAATGTGAAATTTCGTTTTTATTTTCCCTAGCTTAAATGGTCTTCAACACGAAACATTGAACAAGTTCATGCTGGCCTTTTCTGTGTGGTATGGCACACAGCATGCTAGATTTTATTAGTTTTATCAATATTGACATATGTATTATGACAGCCAGATCTTTGTTTGTTTTTCAAGCAACAACATTTTGATTCATAGTTGGCCTTGAAATAGAGAGATAGATGTATCGGTCATGTGTAATTGTAATTGTTCCAGTGATAAGGGCCTACTTAAACTTAATATTATACGCGAGCAACTTCCACGGCTTTCTCTGAATCAAAATTTTGTTGCTCACACCTTATATGTTTAGTTATTTGGGTTGGTAGAGCAGCCTTGGCTCTGAAACCCCACCCGCTTAAAAACAATGGTTAAAGTCATTTGTTCTTAGATGTATATACAATGCTACTACTAATAACGCTTTTGTACGAATTTCTACAATAAGTACATATTATTTTACATTAATATGGCACTGTGAGTGTGAGTGATTCACAATGGCAAAACCGTTGTTAGCGGTATATACACGTTGGGCCTTAAGGTAGCCTTTTTAGCACTTACGTTTCAATACACGTATAAAGAGCTTTTATTAATCCTTAAGGATTCAATACTTTCTATTGAGTTTAATTGCACAACGACGCGAAGTTTCAAACAAAAGATAGGCACAAACCAAAGAAATGTTCTGCATTTACAAAAAGTGGCCCAGGAAGTGACCTAAGAAGATTTTTTATTTCAGTCCCAGATGATAGTTTCAAAAGTCATACTTGAAGTATTATTACTTAGCAACTTTAAAGCACGTGTGTTTTAAAGGCCCTTTTTCGCACGCATTTGAGTGTTCAAAACGGAGATTGAGATTCAGGTATAATAAAAAAGTCAGACAATGACATTTTCTGGGGATTTCTGAATATAACGCACGGTTGTTCGGTTGATGTAAATGGACCAAATTAAGTAATTTACTGGGCAACCATTAGTTAGGGCTGAAACCTCTTCTGCGAAACAGGGAGCAATTTCTGTTACATAAATGAAACTTTTGGGAGCGCTAAATATTTCTTGAGGAATGACAAAGTTTAACCATACTCTTACAAAAGGAAAAGAAAAGAAATATTCTTTTGAGATATTCTATTCGCGCACACCTGCACTGCAGCCGAACAAAGAGGAAACATTCGTATTCTATCCTGGACCGGACAAAATAAATGGTGCTGATATGGGAACATTTTTCAATTTCCATTGGCACATGAAAAGTGCGGACTCTTAGAAAACCTTATGTTTATGCGAGAATGCTGTAGTTTAGTGGAGATAACACGTCGCTTTGATCTTGTAAGCCTCTTTTCGCGCAATTAAATGACGTCGTACGGCAGTATGCGATTAATTCCTGTACGTAAAAAGGTGCTTGAATGAAGTTCGATTCGATATTGGATACTCTAAAAGTAAAGGCCTCTCGTCGAATGCGATACTCTTCAATACGTGCCGGCGGCGGCGTCGACGTTTAAAGCTCTGTACTCCACCGTTGGTTAATTGCGAAGTCGGTTATTTAGGCCAAGTAAACCTACTCGAGAGAAGTTAATCCGCGGCCTTTTTTCCCAAATTGCAATAAGGAAGAATCCCCACCAACTGCAATGTTAGTTCCGCTTCGGTAACCGCGATATATTGCATGAGCTGAGCCATTCATTCGCTCCTTGATAAGGAATCGAGAACGGAAACATCGATATTTGTACAGGCGCTCTTCTATTTTTCTTGTATTGTGCCGTCTCTGTATATCGATGGCGCAATTTAGGGTGCCCTTTTAAAGTCGTTATTACGCTATTACCACGCTTTTCGCTCGAAATTAATCAAAAATCGCCGAGATAAAAGAGGATAACCACCACTGTTTAAAATGAGGGCAAACACTGACTATTATTGTCTTCAAAGATCAAAACCAACAATTGTTCTATACTCACAACTTATGAGAGAGCTAGCAGTAGCTAACTATAATAAGCAAGAAAAAAAAAACAATGAGTCCGCCGTTCAACTTTTGAAGCACAATCGAGGGATCTAGAGCTTCGTTGGAAAGCTTCGGTTAGTTGTCCTGATGTGAACGACCCTGTTTTCAACTTGTGTATTTCTCAATTCGTAACTTTTTTATATGCAACTGTCGGCGTTCACGAATGTTTACTTTTTGCTGTATTTTTTCGCTTTGCCCTATTTTGCTTCTTTCAATATCATTGTTGTAGGCCTTTTAACCTTTAAGCTTCATATTTGTTTCACTTTTCCAGTCGAAGGTTTTTGTGTGAAGGCTGTACGGTTCATTTGCGCATTGAGGATATTATCCTTACTCGTTGTCTGTTCAAATAACCAGTAACTATGAAAAAAGCAGAAAGGTTAACGTTGACTGATGGATTAAAACCTGTATGGGAGATCGAAATGCGTGTCGATATTTCATGAGTATTTACAGCTATATACATAGTGACCAAGTCAAAGCCAAAGCCAAAATTGTTCACGTGTAGCATTAATAGCAGTTGAAAAGAGTTGGTATCAAAGAGGCGTTTATATTCACACTTAGGTACAAGAGATTACCATTCGAATTCAGCAACTCTTTGGATCCTTAAGATTTTGATCGAAGTCTTCAAATAAATTTTAAAAAACTGTACGTTAATAAACCCACAAGGTTCCGCCACACGCTATTACTCCATCCTGTATTACTTTAATAATTATGCACACCCACACATTTCAAATGGCGATTCAAATTTCCTAGTTTCCTCATTACGCTCACTGCTCAGTTGAATTCTGAATTTGAATAATTGTTGTATGTACCAAAACTAATCTACTAACACGTAATGGCGTACGGGCGAAGCACAAGAATCCGGATTGAATCTTAACGCGTTATAGCAACAACAAACGGTTGATGGAATTCGCGAAACTATTTTCTTTTGAAGTCAATTTTGAACATGATTGAAATTATAGTGGCAATCTTCTAACGTATTTCGTTTAAGTTTAGCTTCGTGCAAGGGGATCTAAAAATCCTTCGGAATTAGATAGTTGCTGCTTTATGAAGTGCTTCCGGAATGCAATTTAGTTTCCTTTTTTATATCGTAACTCTTAACCTAAATACTTTTAAGATTTCTATCCCTCGAGCAGCCTGTTTACGTCATCTATTAATTCCGGTTCGTTCTAAAGAAACAAGTGTTTTAAGTGGTCCGTGCCCTGGAGAGTCATCCCATCAACAGGGTATCCGGTGCGTGACCCTAACGATGGTTCCTATGGGATCTCTCAAGCAGCTGATATCAAATTTTACAATATTGACTGAGACTTTACGACACTTCTGATTGTTGCACAGGATTGATGAATAATCGCCTCGTGCGCCCCGCGTTAGATGGCGTTTTGCGGGAGAAAGGCGCGCTATCAGTTTACGGTCACGAATCCTGTCGCCTAAAATGGTGATTAATCACGGTAGGAAAGTTGTACTCGCGAATGCAAGTTTTTGTTAGCTAAAAGTACCGAAGAATTTGTTAGTCTTATTTTGGGTGTGAGGGCAATTCAACGGAGATTTGTGGCGCGCTTTATCGCCTGGAACACATTGCTTTTATCTTTCTCCGAGAAAGAAATTTGTAAGATTACAGATCATGCATACCTGCTGTGGTTCGAAAGAATTCTTATTACTATAAATTATGATCCAAGTTTGCGGTTATGACGTTCTTACTAACTTAGCTGCACCCGAAGATTTATGGAATTCGTATTTACAATGGAAACTTCGCAAAGAGTATTTTCTTCTATCGCGAATCGTTTAATTGAAATTGCGCGACGGGAGGAGAAAATTGACCTTAAAACGATTCGGACAAAGCTCGACGAAGTTGCCCCCACTTCGGAAAGGCGACATTAATTCTTGAGAAGTTTGTGGAAGGGTGATACCGTGTTTGTGTTATGTAGCGTTATAGATCGAGATATAGGCCAGAATGAGACCATCAAAAATAGCTCTTTCTAGTGAAATGACAGAAACTTGTACAGTATTTTATACCGTAACTGCTTTGGATTTCCTTTATTACTTTAATAAATGATTTAATGGGGTGTAATAAGCCAGTATACAAACTTTTTCATGAAAATACACTTGTGTAACAACGAAACTTTTTCAGTCCTTTAGCTTATTTGTAGGACATGCATATGTAATTCAGGCCTCCATTGATTAGTCACGCCATTTCGACTTAAGAAAAGTTAGGTACGCCATTACTATTACACGTCAGTTTTGGACAGGCAGTGTAAAAGGGCCTCCTTTTCCTCCAGGGCCTAGTTTACGATGTGAATGTTTGGCCTTACGCACTACCGAAATAAATATGTTTAGAATGGTCGCACAAGTATTGGACCAATCTTATGAAATCCTGTAGGGGTTGGTTTCGTCCAATGAATCTAATTGCAAGTAACTGGAATCCTTTACTAGATGTCTCTTAAAGTTATAATTTTTTACCTGAAACCGTCAAGAAAATCTAAATTTCAGGGCTATTTTGACATTAGAAAGTTGATCTTTACCTGACTAGTACTGTAATATTTTTACCTGACTCCCATTACAGTCCTAGTACTTGCAAAATAACCAATTAGATCGTTCATTGAATAAGTTATTCAATCGACGTTTGATTATTTATAATGCAGACTATGTGGATATTTTTAAATATTAATATACCTATACAAAGGATAATGGTTTTTTAATTACTAACAATTAATGGAATATGTGTGGAAGTAATTATTCCTTTAGTTTTGCGCCAGTCATTAAAAGGTTTCTACGCCTTTTCGTACCTTTTTTTTGACTTTGTGGGGAGCGAATATTTCACTACAGCTGCCGCAGCTTCGGCTACATTATAACAACGTCTTGCATAGGTACTCTTCTTCACTGATACCTGCTTTTGTACCTGGTAATAAACACTGTATAGTTGAAAAGTACCAAGTATAAACTGCAAACTGCATTAAAAATGACACTGATTGTTTTAATTATTTTGAAATCTCTATCAAAATTTCACACATATGAATAATTTAATTTGGAAAAATTATCTACATGTTGCAGTTTCAGGTAAAATTTTATACATAATACGTCATGAAAGTGAGTCCACCTGACTTGGAGGCATTAAAGAGATACGCGTCCTCGTACTTTTCAATAAGCCTCCGCGTCATGTAAACGACCACTTTCATGACTTATTATGTAAATAACTATTGTGCAAAGCTCGTCGGAGATCTTACGATGCTACTTCTTTACACTGCACTGCAAGTGTTTTAGGGGTCGATTTTTCCATGTAAATGTCACGGCTTGTCGATGAAATCGCTGTAAATCAATGATTTCCTTGATTTGTTTAAAATTCGATTGTCATAAAATCATGCTCGGCTACTAAAAAGAAAATCCGAAATAAATGGTATCAATGGAGATTTTTGTTATAAATAAATCAAAAAAACTTAAGTAAAATGTAAAAAAATCGCAAAAGAATCATTAAAATACACCCTTAAATGGTAACGTTGTATTTATTGTTTAAATAATAAATGCAACGATACCATTTAAGCTTTACTGTCTTTACGTAAATTGCTTTAAATTTGGAATTATTAGCGAAAAATATTTTTACAAAATCTTGTAAAACAAAAGATTGCAACAATCTCATTTGATTTTCGGTAAGTAGCTACCTCACCATAAACTAAATTTTTATGGGCTTGTCGTTGACAAGGTATAATTCATTTTTTCCAAAGAATTTGGGAGTTTACTTAAAAATTGGAAATTTTTTATTCAAGAAGGGAAGTTCAACCGTTTTTTTGCAAAAGGTTATCGCGCTATCATAATTTGCATTAACGTATTTAGAGAACTAAATTTACTTGGCCCAATATTTTATTATTTCCTTTCCTTTTTCCTTTTGTCTTCGGTCGTAGCATCCCTCGGAAATCAAGGGTTTTACTATAAAGTGTAATGGCTATAGAAAAACTAAATAGGGACATCCCGCCTTAATTTTTTATTTCTGCTCTACAAACTACCTACATAAAAATAAAAAGACCCCCGTATCCTCAATTTTTATTTACGAGTAAAATAAACCCAAAATAAATTATTGAAAAGCTGTGTTTTTAGTCCGAATTTGAAACGCTTCAGTCTAAATACGTCACAAACCTACAACCCATCACGTAAAGATGAGTGGGCAACCTTGTGCGAAGCTCAAAACACCCACGCAAAAGTAAATGACAAGTCAGAAGCGCATGTGACATTCTGCTGCAATATTGCCAAGTGAATAAACCCCTGGTAGAGCATATTTTCATTATTTTTTTTCTAATCAGTCACTATTTTTGAATAATTACGCTTATTTAATTAAAATACGGAATTCAACTATACTGTAAACCCCTATTATGGCTGTGAGTGGGGGTAGCGGGTAGCTATAGAGAATCTAACCGGCTAACCCTCTGATAAATGATCAATTTTCATCACTTGGAAATCTAAACTGGTGTTTGTGCGTACGGTTAAAGAAGCCTCTAAGTCAAGCGCATTAAAGTGATCGTAATTTATGCTGGGGGAGGGGAGTTGCATCTTGTACTGTTTTTGGTTAATAGCGATTTCTATTGACTGTGCTATATCTGCACGATTGATCATTTTTAGCTTCAAAGTTTCTAAACATTCAAGATTTAAATCTCTGGAGCAATGTAGCGCAATCAATGGCAACGCCATGGTACGTTAGATCGTGATTGGAGGTGTAAAATTAAAGTTTCAAATGGCAAATTGGCATTTTTACGCGTAACTATATCGAATATAATTCTAGCATATAATCAAATTGAATTAACTTATGTAGCTGTGCCTAACCTGAAAAGAAAGCTTTCAAATTTACATAAAGCTTGCATAAACTCCTACCTCTAGCGCCGTGAACGTCGTAAAAGACCACATTATGCAGTCATTGATTTTTTTTTATGATTTGCCTTCTCAGAAGAGCTTAATAAACTAGGTTTATGTAAAAAACGCGTCAAACATATTTGTTTGGTAGTCTTGAAGTATTTCTCGTTGTATCAACCCTTGGGTATTTTTCCATGTGTCGCATTTATTTAAAGAATTCGGAACATAGAGAATCTGATACGAAGAAGGAATTCAAATATTAAATTCGTAAGTGTTACTATTTGACAAAATGGACAGTTTGAAATAATGTCCAGGCGTTGTTCGTGTTGATTATGCCATTACTAATATACTTGATGATCGTATATCCTTTTACAGCTATAAGTACTAAGTGTTGACTTTAACATCGTATCAAATGCTCCTTGAGTAATTATGTATTTTAGACTGATTAATATAATTACCAAAAAATCCATAATTTCATATTTCCATTTCATCTCCTGAGATTAAAATATAAACACAGTTACGTATATTTCATGAAAACTTCGAGTAAATTTTTTATTAAAGTAAACGTTTACATTCACGTTTTTACAATTATCAAAATTAAATAATCGATTTCCGTTATCGTCAATATTTGATAATTCAACATTACAAAAAAAAATTGAGTGATGAATTTCTTGATGTAACGTCTTCTTCACTAAAAGGAACAGAACACGTTGCACAAGTAGTGGTAGTCGGTTTTAATTCAAAGGCTTCAATGTCGGCGTCAAGTTCGCACACTATTTCATAATCATATCAATTCCTGGGTGAATGCGAAGCGATGCAGAAATCCTTCTAAAACAATGTCCTGTATACTGTACACGTGCTGTAATTAATGCACAGAAAATGAGCAGTTTCTGAATATCTGAACAAAACCGGTTGAGTTAGTGGTGAATTTTTTAGGATGAACGTCCTGTTAATCTTGTTTTTTTTGTGTTTCTAATATTAAATAATAAGAATAACAAATACCTACTCGTGTAATAAATTTAATAAATGTACGCTTTTTCAAACTCCATTAGCCACTCCACTTAAAACATTTTTTTAATAGCAGACCTTAGTAACGACGATATTCTATCTCAACCATTCAGAATTTTCCATATTTAGCCCAGAGCGTATAAGATACCCATATTGGATTTTTTTTAAGTCTGCCAAAGACGCCTTTTCTGTACAGTTTTTTCTTGTCAGAAACTCATTAAACTTTTTTTGATACATTTTTCTGGATTTTATTGAAACCAAATCAGCGATCGCTTCATTTGTAGCAATCGTATCCATGCCCTAAGGTTATAGTAAATTATTTTACTTCTATATAATAAATTACGGGTTGGGATTATTTTTTTAATGCCTACCGGTATTTACAAATTACCTTGACTACAGCATAGGTACGTGTTTGTTATTCTTAGAAATCATTCTCGAGTGTGGCGGCCCGTGTGAAATTGTAATTTGATTATATTAGCAGTAGTCTAAGGACTTCGTGTCCATACTTTTTTTAAATGTAATCCATCTACATAATCGTTTTGTCGCGTGGGATAAGCTTATAGCGAAGGGTTCGATGTAGTATATAATAATAGTAATAATTCGTTCATTGACTGAACTAATTACCAAACAGAAATGTTCATCAGATTCTTATACTAAACGATACCGTATGATCATCAAAAAATGTCGTCATGTAACACTAAATCTCAACAAAAGCGGGCTTGCGATGTCACAGACCGTATAAATAAATAAGCGTTTTAAGGGAAAAGTTAAACACCAAAGGCATAAATCTTTTATAAAGTACGTTACGTTTTTTCTTTACAAAGAACGCTCTCCGCTCATGATCATATATGAGAAAATTTAATAAAAAAAAGGGTGTATTCTCCATTTATGATAGTGACAAAGACAAATTCCTCAAAGTTACTGCGTTGATGATTTTCAGCATCGAAAGAATTCGCAATTTGAGAATGATTCGGGATGCCTTGTTTAAAAAATGCACGGGTAACGAAAACCTTGATAGAATTTATATAATGGTTACATCGCATTCAATATCGTAGTGACATTTATGCGCCCCCGACGACATTACCATTTAATTTATTGTTGCTACCCTTTCGTAAATGTGAGAACATCCAATATCTACTCGACTAAAATGCTTTATACTGCACCAAATCTAGAATATTACACCTGACCTTAGCATTAACTAAAACCTTTCCAGGCATAAAGGGCGTATAAGAATTTGGACAATTCTTAACTGGCGCATGTAAATCTTGCCCGCAGTAATTATAAGAGAAGGGCAATATTTTTTGTGTCTACGAAATCCAACTTTATGTGTCTGTTTATGAGCCGTTCCCGCTTTTTTTGCAAGCAATATTTCGCCGAAAAGTGTTGGTGCTTATAGGATTAAAGCCGAAGTTCGCAGCGGGAATTAGTGGGTCGGATGTCGTCATGATTTGCAGAGGAACGCATCCGGAAAACGTCTCATCGAACAACAAACTGAACTGAAAAGTTTCGAGTAAAAATAAAGGCGACTTTTATTTTATTTTCCTTTCGTTTTATATTAGAAGCAAGTTCGCTAATATTTATGAAAAAAGTTTCGATACCCTCACCCGCTTTATTTGATTCAGCTGTAGTTTTCAAAGAGATTTCAAAGTTATGTGATTCGATTCACTTTGGTATTATTAAAATGGCGGAGGAAAAAGGGATAGGTAGGTACGCGATGCGTTGCCCGTGTTTTAATAAGCTTTTATGTAACATCCAATTGCATTTGCGGGGATTGTTCGAGAAAATAACCCACCTGCTGAAAAGCAATAAAGTGAAGTGCATTGAAATAAAAACGTCGCAATCACTTTGTTGTAAAATCCACCACTCTACTGTTTCCTGCTGAAAGGGATCAAGCGTACAAAAATTGGATAAATGAAAATAATTTAAACGGACTCCGTGTCTATACCGTGTACGACATTAGCATTGCATGCAGTTTCACCGATTTTGTTTTATTTTAAAATAAATCTGGATACTACACTAACACTTCATTGTAGGCTTGTTCGATGGTCTTAGACCAGTAAATGAACGTGGAATACGGCGATACTGTGTAATTTTCCGCGTCTCCGCCGAATCGCATGAAAATTTGGATCTAGGTTCCTCTTACCCTCTACTTCAAAGGTGAACTTGAGCCCAGGGTTGCTTTTACTTGGGGGGTGAATGCCACCCCTTCTCGGGGGGGAAAAAAGATACGTTCAAAATAAGTCCGGAAATTGATAAATTGAGTAATTCTAAGCAACTTTTGTTCTATAGAGTTTTTTCACTAAGTCAATAGTATTCGAGTTAATTTGCGAGTGAAAATGTTCATTTTTCAACAAAAAAAACTACGTTTTCAGACGGTTTTTCGCAAATAACTCTAAAAGTAAGTATTGTATCGAAAAAAGTATTCTTAGCAAAAATATAGCTTATAAACAGACAAACAAAATGGTCTATATATGAAGTCTGTAGACCCAGTAGAAGCAAAGTTGTAGCTCATGAAAAGTAGGTTCTCATTCGTCAAATTCCAAATCGAGTACTTCAACGTGAAATAACCAAAAAATGAAGCACTTTTCGGGGAAAAGTTATGAATACTTTTTTGAAGTGTTTGAAAAAACCTTTCTTTTTGTTTTTGAGAAAAGTTCCTAGCATCAAAACTAAGTGAGTTACGCTCAAAATAAAGTTGGTCCTTTTTTTTGGTAAAAATAATTGAGGAAATCACCCCCTAATTAGCACCCCAATTGTAATTAAGCGTTACCGCTTTACAGTTTACTTTATTTATGTATTGTTTATATGATCTGTAAGTTTGACCGGTGCAAAGTGCTTATTTTTGAAAAAATGTAGTTTTGAAGTAAAAAAAAATTTTGAAATTTTGAAAAATTGTCATTTTTTTTCCAAATAACTATTAGTGTATTAGTTTAGTTAGTGAAAAATTGCCCACTGTAGTAAACTAAACTAATACACTAATAGTTATTTGGAAAAAAAAAGACTTTTCAAAATTTCAAAATTTTTTTTTACTTCAAAACTACATTTTTTCAAAAATAAGCACTTTGCACCGGTCAAACTTACAGATCATATAAACAATACATAAATAAAGTAAACTGTAAAGCGGTAACGCTTAATTACAATTGGGGTGCTAATTAGGGGGTGATTTCCTCAATTATTTTTACCAAAAAAAAAGGACCAACTTTATTTTGAGCGTAACTCACTTAGTTTTGATGCTAGGAATTTATTTTGAACGTATCTTTTTTCCTCCCCGAGAAGGGGTGGCATTCACCCCCCAAGTAAAAGCAACCCTGGGCTCAAGTTCACCTTTGAAGTAGAGGGTAAGAGGAACCTAAATCCAAATTTTGAAGCAAATCCGTCGAGGCGCGAAAAATTACACGGCAAAACGGTCATTTACTGGCCTATCTCCTTAAAGTGGCTTGAAGCAAACAAAAATTTGTTGGAGCTCTGCGTCATTAAATTTATAAGTATTAAGTGTACCAACGAAAACAGAATTTTGGTATTTTACTTACTTGAAGCACCTTCAGAGAGACTGAAGCCTATTTCAAAATTTGCTAAATGCAGCCAAGTAGCTATAGCTGACTCTCACAGTTCTACACTGCTCATTAAATTAATTTTCCATCACATGCTCGACCCGCACAACTGGGATTTGCATTCGAATTGACTGTGTGCCCTAACGAAAGGTGATAAATAATTAAATCTCTCTGCGGAAACACGAGCATCATACATTTCTCTCCATTAAGTTTGTTAAAAACATATAACTGGTGGTAATTTCAAAGAGGTACACAATTTTATCATCTTTGATGTATTTCATGCGACATCAGAAGCACTGCAAAATCTTCTGGATTGCTTAGGGACACGGACACCTACGACTTGAGCATCTGGATTCTCAGCTTGTGGTTTGCATGCTTGAAGAGCTCCGAATGCGGACATAATTGGATACAAAAATCATTACACGAGCGAAATTTTGCCCGCGCCAATTTTATAAATTGCTCATTTATCTTACTATCGAACTGAATGCGATACAGCTAACCGCACTCTCCATACAATATCATTTGTTAGCAATTTGAAATTGGTATGTAGTTGGCTCGTGGATTACAATATGGGTATTATGAGCATCGAAGTGGTAATTCCATTTTGCAATTCAATATCGTCAATACTGAATCATCATTGCCCATGACTACGTTATCTCTTTGTGTGTAGTATCTATGTAATGTACATATATAGAATGTGCATGCATACCGTCTGCACTACCGCTTTATTCTAAGGGCCGTAATTCCTAGTTTAGTGGCATCTGCAATACTCGACGTAAGTTATGAGTTTGCATATTGCGACGAAGCCATCTGCTCTTTCTAATCGGGTTGTGAAAACACAATAATACAATGAACGTCATTTTAAACGTCCGTCATCGCCGCCGCCGTCTTGAACGTATATGCATTCCACGCAATAATCGTATACAAAACACAATCATTGTGCAGTTTGCCGATGCACCCGTCTAGCTCTCGGCGGAATATGGCTAATCCGCTTGTTTACGTCTCCAAAAAAAGAATAAAATCTAATGGGTCAGTTTAGAATGCAAATGGACACCACTAAATAATCAGATCGCGATTTCGTCGATTCGTTAAGATTAAGGGGGCATAATTAGCATATATAAAAGCACGCCATTATGGGGAATGTCAGAGCCATTAACAAAGTTCCCCAAGAAATGAAGCAAATAAATACAAAGCACGCGCACTAATTGCCGATTTTAATTAGGCAAATTTACTCGACGAGTGCTGCAGGGGTAACTTTTTACATTCAATCTAACATTACTTATCAAAAATCAGCATTGTGTTACTTTTTATTAAGGAAAAGTT
Organism: Photinus pyralis; assembly: GCF_008802855.1. Lineage (NCBI taxonomy): Eukaryota > Metazoa > Arthropoda > Insecta > Coleoptera > Lampyridae > Photinus > Photinus pyralis. The sequence goes on along the minus strand of NW_022170596.1, from coordinate 47,765,049 downwards.
ATAGGTATACAGGATGTTATTTTATTTGGTCCACTACTGCTATCTCGAAAACTACGAGTTCGCGTAATTTAGCAAGATTTTTTTTCAACTTGTGGTTCACAAACTATGGATACCAACTTTGTTATTTTAAATGGAGCTATATTTTTTTTATTTCTTTATTCTTGAATTCAGTGATATAATATTTGTATACCCTTAGATAACAATTTTGATGAGAAAAATGGATGATTTATTTCATGATAGCTAAAATAAGTGTGCCATGGACGAAACAAGTTGAATATGGATTCAGATTTTAGAGTGCTGTGACCGAAACAATAGCACTATTTGTTGTTTACAACTGTCATTGAACTATTATTGTTGTGTGAATACCGAATAAGCTCAATTTAAAACAATAATGCATAATTTCATTCATTATGAAAAAGTTTTACTTTTAGCAATAAAAAATGTATTTGCTTTAGAACGCAGTCAGGAGAAGTACCCTGAAAGAGAAGTACTCTCAAGATTAGTAGCCAGATACAGATTACCTACGTGCTAATACAACTGAATTTATTGGAAAATCCTATCCTATGAAATGTAATTTTCATTTCTTCTGTAGCTTTTGACTTTGTTACATTACACGATTTACAGCTAACCATTATGATTGACTTTACAGTAAATGTCAATGAATTGTCAAAGTCGGCCATATTGAGAAGCCTAATTGGATCCCAACAAGCGTACGTTATATGTATGTAACCCTCCATCCTTAGTCTTCTATTTCAATGCTTGTAACACTTGTGTTTTAATATAGGCCTACTATAGCTAATAGCACGTACAGATTTAAGTTTGGGTTTTTATCCTTTATAGTCTTATTTCACAGTACGTACATTAAAACACAAGATTTTTATTGTCTCTAGGATGACTTTGGTACCTGAAAAGTAAGCCATGTACATTCGGAAAGTGGATTTTGTGAGACTTCATTCAAATATAATTTGTATTGCAGTGGCTCATCTTTCTTATTATATGCGGGTGCAATTGTAAATTGTAACTGTTTATTTAGTTTTAGTTACGGCCCAATTAGTTATGTATAAGAATGTACATAAATAAGCAAAAACTTTGTATTGAGTAGCTTTAAATCGCGAATTTTATAATTTGGCGTGTTACTTTTTTGCATAAAACTAATAATCTCATTTTGTTTCAGGTAAGTGACACGCAAATTCCAACGAGAGCTGTAAGTACCAGTTAAAAATTTTCTTCTTTCGAACGGTAACTTTATAGAAAGAAGGAATTGAAAAGAAAATTTTAATGGGGGCGACGTGTTAAGAGCTAGAAAGCTCGTTTATAATATTAAAAGCGTACCTACAGGTTAATATAAAGAGAAAAATCAATCTTGTATTCTGTAGAGTGAACTGTCAATTTTCAGTACAGTATTTTGCACGTGTGTGTATGTGTTATTTCAAAAGGTGACAAAAGTTAAAAAGTTTCCTCGCTTTGCCGTCGCCTGTCAGTTTTGTAACGAGATGAATGAGGGGATGTCAGCTCAAAGAAACCGACATCATCTTGCGCTCTTTTCTCCATTTTTTCGCTCGAAAATGCGATATCAAAAATCAACAACTATCGGAAAAATCTATTAAACTGATTAAAATCGGACATTCGTCTTTTATGGTTTTATTTTTCTTGCCGAGTCGCCTTTATCTAGTTGTTACCAATGAGGAGATCGAACTCTCGTTTTTGTTCTTTTCCGGCCAGCGATTTCAGTTTTTGAACGTAATCTAAATCTGTGAAAATCACTCTAACGTAAATTTGCAAATGCGAAACTCGTACGGAATATTGAAGTTGATAGATTTGCAACTTTTGCCACGTACCGATAATATACAATTTCTACGCCATTTTTACGTAATATTCGTAGTAGCGCTTATTTGCACGTTCAAGATTTTCAGTAGTTGTAGATAGATGTCACTGTAGAAGTTCAGCGAAATAAGCAAAAGGGACCGGATGTAAATGATCGAGAACTGGAAATGGTCGACTGGAGTATTCTGTGATAGGAGCGGGCGCATATCGCGGCGGTAGATCTTCAGAATGGCTCCTGAAGCGGCCCTACTTGCATATCCATCTCCTGAAAATGTGAATTGTGCTCTTTATTATATATTCTACCCATTTTTTATTGCTTATATTGATCATATAATTTATGATTTTTTATATCCCTCCTTTACTTTAAATTATACGATTTTATTTTTAAATTTAACTTTGGCGGAGAGCAAATTTGCGAAAACTTTTTACTTTATGCCTTTTCGTGCTAAGCTTCGCCAGATTCAAATTTATTACCGCGAAGATGTACTAAATTTTAGCTAGGAATGTCTTTGAACCACTTTGTAATGTGTTTTTTATCGTTTAGGGGATACGTTTTGAATGTTCCATTTTAGATTCTCTTTGGGAACGTGATATACTGCCGAAAGTTTCGTAATTGTTTTACGTGTACGCGCGTCAGCACCTTTTCAACTTTGATTCACGCGCGCTTTCGGAGGTCATTTATCTGATACCGACAAAAATTCATAGACGTCGAAAATTGGAATTTGAACGAATGGCTGTTGTCATTCCCCTTTATCGCAAAATTGCTTCGCTTTAGTGATTTGCTACATTTTCGTTTATAATTGTGGCTCAATTCTTAGTGTGGAGTTCGTTCCACCCACTCACTGTACTTTGGATTTGTCAATGAATAAACAGTGTAGAAATATAAATCAAAAACAAGGCGAAATACAAAAAGTGCAACCAGAAACTGTGCAACAGTCATAATAGTAATAAAATAAGTTTGGTTTCGCAACCCCGGCTCTCAGGGTGTGGCTGGCAATGCCAACTGCAAGTGTCAACATCACATCAGGGCTGAATATCTGTTTTTTTAACATATGGGTTAGGTTATTACTATTTTTTTTACCAACCTCGTATAAATTATCGAAAAAAGCTTCCAGGTGTCATTTCACTTAAGGATTGTGGTTACAATGAGAAAAGATGAAGGGTGTAGGTAACTGACAGCAAATTAAATTCTTTATTCTTTTCCATAGGAACAAATAAGTGATATTTTCGTTGGTTTTTGTTTTCTATCTGACCAAATTAAGATTTTCTTGAAAACGAATCGACCGATTTTAAAAAATCAAACTTCTAAATAAAGGACTTTGAAAGACCTTTCAAACAAGCTATTACTCGATACCACTTCTTATTTAAAATGTTTAAGGGAATGAGCAGAGGGTGAAAGGGGGCGAAGAAAGTTGTCCCCCTTGAAAAATCTTCTGACAAGTCTCGGCGTTTTTTCTTTAATCAGTGGTTTCCGATATATCCGTGGTAGGAAGTTTTCAAACGAACACCCTGTATGTACATTTGGGTTCTTTCACCATATTTTATACTTATTATACAGTATATAATGCTCGCCAGGAGAGAATGCCGGTCACAGAACACCTGATCCCCATTGATTGCAATCGTATGTTTTTCGTTTTAAACCATACGATTGTAGACGAAATTATACAGCGTGGCAAGTTGATGGCGGGGCATAGGGAAATAACATTTTCGGCAATTCTTGCTCCCCATTTCATCCTACAGGAAAAATAAAAACATTCTCGGATAGATAATTAAATATCCATCGGATGACATAAAAATACTCAACTGTGAGCTCTCATGCAAACCTCAAAATTAAACTAAAAGTCCAAAAAAGTGGTAAAAACTGGTTGGCCATGGAGTGACTTGTCGCACTTTCTAGTTACCTAGGTACTACAAAAAAATCGTCCCTTTGACTATCATCGCACTATCCACGAAAGGGTAAAATAATTACACTATAAAAGAATGACCTGCCATCAAACTTAACTGAAAATAAATCACGAACTTCGCCGTGTACTATTCCTAGCATAAAACGATTTTACAATAAAGACCTTTTTTCTGTAGCGCAATTATTATTTATGTTGACATATTTATTAGAGATGACAGTTAAATCAAAGAATTAGGTAGCAAATGCGGTAAGTAAATCATGGCCAATCAATTGTTTACCAACTTTTTGCATTTATTAATTTAACTTTTATACTTTTATTTTAAAAAAGGGGTTATGTACGTTTTTTTTGGTGACATTTAATGCCGATTTTAATTATCTATCCAAGGGTGTTTTTTTTAGGTTCAAATGGGGAGCAGGAATTGCCGATAATGTATTTTCCCATGGTATTTCCCTATGACCCACCGTCAACTTGCCATGCCACTGTATAAGACTCGCCAGGAAAGAATGCCGGTCACAGAACACTTGATGCAGGTGTATAATTGTGTGGTTTAACATGAAAAACATACGATTGTATTTTATTTATTTATTTATAGCCCCTCAAAAGGCTTTCGCCCAATTACAGAGTGGCCCTCATAATGCTTTTTAGAGGTGCCTCTGCAGAAGGTCTTAAGTTGTTCTATACTACTCCGGTATTTACCTTAGGAATTAGGAAAACTACAGGAAATCCTAATTCGGAGTAGCCGGCAGAATGCTCGAAACTGATCTAAGGAAGTTTCCACCTTTGAGGAAATTCAAATGTTTTTTTTCCTTTCTTTTTTATTTTGTAGACCGCCATTTCAATATTATACAATGTTATTTATTAATTATCTTAATATTTATTAAGAAGTAGGTAGACAAAATCTTCTGAAGGGCGCACCAAAAATAATTTTCTGAAACAAATAAAGATCTGGCTGTCATATTCATTAACTTTAATATTGTTCCTTTGGCTTCCGTATTTTTATTTTCATCCCTGTGCAATGTATTCATCAAGAAAAAGTTGATATTGTCAATTCGTATAGTGCCGGTAGCAGTTTAATGAGTGTAAGAGATTTAATTGATTAATATGACATCCAGATCTTTATTTATTTTGGCAAGTTAATTTAGATGCATTAAATTAGTTGCCCTTCAGAAGATTTTGTCATTTAAAAGTAGACATAGGGAAAAACAAATAACATTACACGTAAATCCCTATGTCTACTTCTTAATAAATAGCACTGTATAATATATTATATACGCGATATCAGTCCTCTCTCCTTCGTTGTCTAAGGTTAACAAGGTATATTGATTCAATAATCAAAGAATTTTTTTTATTTTAAATTTGGATTTTAACATTGAAATTGCTCTAGCGAATTACAGGAGTTCAAAACACAGGACTAAAGTGCGTACTAATCCCTGCCTCAACTACGTTTCGGGCAACCATCTGCATTTCGGGATTAAAACACACACTTTAATCCCTTGGTGTATGTAATATTATACTATTGATTGTGTGAAGGTAACGTTTTGAATTTACTATTTCCATCGAATAAATTACTTATTCAATGCTATTACTACATATTGTATCCTAAATTTCAATATTTTTTTGCTGGACAATAACAGTTTTTCAATTTAGGGTGACCACTTTGCCTACCCTTCTCCTACAACAATCCTCAATTGCGGGAGTTCTAACTTTTGTAGTGCGTCAAGTATTTTTATTTCTGATGTTATAGATAGATTATGTTGCTTGGCAAAAACTGCTTGCCATTCCAAGTAGCTTGACTTAACAGCCAACTCTTGATTTCAAGTCAAGTTAAGTGTTAATTCAAGTATAGGTATAGCTTGAAATGTAGTGGATTTGTACTACTCCGGTTAGAATTTGTTTTCATTACCTGTGTACGAGTATACTATAATTAGAGTCGGGCAACAATTTTCCAATAGAATCTATTTGTTGTATAAACTGAATTTCCAATAATTATTATTGAACTAAATTAGGAAACTTCCTTCCTTCCATAAGGGATGTTTTAGTGCTCTACGTTACTATATGAACGATCAAAAGTGGAACCACCACCCCGTTTCATTCTTCTGTCCCAAACAGTTCAATCTTTAAATCGATAAATTAAACGAATAAGGACGTCCGTTTGGATATTTTCGAACATAATTGACGAGGAAATACTGACGAAATGGACCATTTTATTTACTTGCCCTCCAATGCTCTCGTCGAGCGCTCGCAGTATGAATCCCAACGATCTCTATTGTACTAACAAATAGCTATTTAAAGGTAATAGGGTGTAGCAGGGCCTTGACGAAAATTAATCCCTTCATTAAAATGAAACTGCAGCCTAATCTTTGGAAGCGCTTCGTTATCTTTATTGTAATTCCTCCCTATGTATAACTTTGCATTCAGTGGATTGCGTGTGCGTATTAACTACATTATATTCACGTACGTTTCCGTAAGCTCCATATTTCAAATTCTAGTTAATACGCTACCTGCGAACTGATATTAATTTGCGAAAGTTGTTAGGTAAAACAGTAGCTATCGCATATCCCTCGAACGACAACAAGTTAAACAGTCCTCGACAAACGCGGGATTAGGAAGCGGGTTCGGTCCGTGCAGCCTCCACTCCCCCAATCCCTTGGCTCTATACACACAACGGGGATTAGCTTAATTACCTTAATCTCTACTTATTTTCATTGCACTTTTTTTGCGTTCACGGGCGAATTTATTTATTTTGGAAGCGCGCGGCTAATTACATTGTCGATAATTTTTCACCTCGCATTAATTTTAATGAATGCTGTCTGTTGCATCCTTAATCATTTTAAATTTTGTTAAGGATCTGAGATGAATAAGCGGCATGGCAACGTCAGTTTTGTTACATTCCAAAATCGGAAGCTGCTTTCAAGTAATCAACGTAATTTTCGCTTCACTTGGACTATCATTCTAAAGTAATTAATTAAATGATTTGCATCAAACGACACAAAAAATGATTCACTGCATAAAATGTGGAAGAACAAGTCATATTCTTTGTAGAAGTAGTTTTCAAAAATTATCATTGATTCCGATTTTGGGAGCGTTTGGTAATTAGAACAGTGCCGAACAGTGAGCATACAAAGTTAGATGTATACGATTGGTCTGTTTGTCAAAAGCGGCAGGAAAACGCGTGACACAAATGTTGCATGCTAACAATTTACCTAGGTACCTTTTTCGGGATTTTTACACAAGTAAACATAGTAGCGTAAATTCTAATAAAAGGAATAAACAATTACAACTTTAATTACAATTTATGACATTATGTAGGAATGAAATTAGACGTCGCACGCACAACGGCGGCACAACACGACCACAATTCTCCGTAATAGCATTGACATAATAATTTTACGAGTTTTCGAGTAATATTTGCGCCTATCGAATTTCGGATTTTCGAACCGCTAACGTTAGGAAAAGCGTGTTCCAATTAGCACCTTCATTAACGCAATTACCATCGAGTACGCAAATATCGTCCTTTAAGATAAATCAAATCTAATTATACAAACAACAAAGGCAGTTAATTAACCTACATATACATTAGATTACGCTAATAAAAGCTATACGCGTCTTTGTAATGGCGCGTTATCTTTCGGCACGTACGAGGAGACGCCGCCGCCGCCGCCGCCTCCATACAGCCTAGGCTGTAATTCCAGTAGCGGTTATCTCGCGATGAAAATCGTCGAGATTCAAAACTAAGTCCTCTCCACAAGCGAACCGATAGATTGTCATTGCATAGTAAGCCCCCAAATCCGAGTAACTTCCTTTTTTTCATCCGCATTCCCAACCGAACGTGTTGCAATCGACATAAAAACTCATCGAACGAACCCGTATGTGGTCCTTGTGTCGAAATGGTTTCAACTAAATTATTTTTCGAAAGCTCATGAATATTTTCCATCGCATTTGTGAAAACAGGAAAGACCACTAAGAGATGAATCGTTTAAGACAAAAGCACTTCCTCGCGAAAGGAAAGAGTTTCCTCGGCGGCGTCCTGTAAACTTTCATAAAAGGGCGAGCATAAAAGGAAACAGTCCATTACATCATTCATTTTAATTTCAACTTTCCACTTAAAATTCTTTTAAAAACTTCTCGTGATTTAGTGGCGCAAACACGGTTTTTTGAGCCGTCTTCTTCTTCTGACTTGTTCGCGTGCTAATTTCGACCTAGAATTTCGCCTCGCGCTCACGAAATCTGATTAAGGAGGTAGCGAAAACTATGCAATCGGGCAAGACTTTTTGACGCTTTGTCTGTCTGCGAAATATATTAGGGAAGGTAATACAAACTAGATATTTCGAACAATTTACACTGCGCGGCGAATGTAACAACACGAAAGGTCGTAAATAACATTTCCGAAAGAGATTGCGAAGTAAAATACGTCCGTAAACAACAATTTTATGCTAAACAGGTCTTTAGATGGTGGTTATTTGGTGACCGTTTGTATCTTCTCCAGGACCTGTAATTGATGGCATATTTTAATCTATGTCCGCAATTACTTCTCGGGACAAATACGTAGGAAAATTCGCCTGGGTCACAATTGTTCAAAGCGCATGTCCATTTGAAAGTGAATGTAGCACTAAAATAATCGACGTGTCTTTGACATTGACTAAATACATTTAAAGTGTATTTAATAATTCGGATTTAAAATTGTTGTTAATTATACGTATTAGTTTGTCGAGTTTATAAGCGATATTTTAATAGGACGGTGCCTACCGCCACTGAAAGGTCTCCGCTTTTCGATTAATGATGACGCGGGTTCGAACCACCACGTATCAAGTGTCACTTTTGAATTTTTAAAACCGAATTTATAGGAAAATTCTGATTGTTTTGGATCTACAGGTCAAAATGTATAAGAAAAATCCGTTTTTGGGCCTATTAAAAATTTTCCGATTTTTAGAAACATGCCTATGGCAAAATTCGGTCGAAAAAAGCCGGAATTTTTTTTCCTTATCTGCAGAATTAAAAAAACATCCAGAATCTTCAAGATTGGATCAAAATTTTTGATGTAATGGTCACTGCCGTCTCAATATAACTGGTTTCTGGAATATTCGTTACAGTAAGCAATAATTCTCTAAACCATCATGGGGAGTTTAACGAATTTACACGAAATTTAAATTATTTTTAACGAGCAAAGAAGTAGGTATTATTATTATCATCTGTTTGGTTTGGAACGCAAGCATACAGCGCAGTCCAATGAAAACAAGCAATCCTCAATAACTCATGACATGACTGACAAGGGGTTGATTTTTACGTAGAAATATGTCACCTTACAACCGAAATTAACGTAATTTACAATGGGGTCATCCCGCCTTCATTTTTTATTTCTGATCCACAAAGTACATTAAAAATAAAAAGACCCGTGTGTCCTCAATTTTTATTTGCGAGTAAAATAAACCCAAAATAAATTATTGAAAAGCTGTGTTTTTAGTCCGAATTTGAAACGCTTCAGACTAAATACGTCACAAACCTACAACCAATCACGTAGAAGTGAGCTGGCAACCTTACGCGAGGGTCTGACGTTTGTCACATTTGACGTTTTGAGAGGGATGTTTAACTGCATCTAGCACGAAAGCACAGCCGTCTATAATTACAAGCCATGCTGAGAAGTTTGGCAACGTTGTTCGAAAGTCAATCGGTGGGCCGATTTAGTTTTAATGGCGTCTTGTTGCTCTTGAAAAATGGCATTTTCCTCTCCTGTGTTTCGCCTTGGCGGTTTTAATATAGAAGAAAGATACTTAGGCAGCTTACAGTTGTGCATATATATTATTTATTTACAAAAATGGATAATAACATTTTTATTTGACTTTAAAATTCGGAACACTGTAAATTGGTAACTGCATCATAATGTGTTTTCCATCGAGATCTCCGAAATTGGTGAACTTCTGTCAAAAGAGGTCGAGGTGAAGCACACGCTTGAGCACTTAATTTCGGTAAAAGGACAGTAAATCGCTGCGCATCAGCGAGGTTATATCAACGACCAGGTGTGATTCGGAATGGCAGACTTTAAGCCAGTCGCTACTCCAGTGGGTCTAGGTACGAAGCTTTTAAAGAGGGGACCCCATAAACTTCAAATTCCCGTACCATGAACTCTTGGGAATAAGTTGAAAGGTTCCTTCAGAAAATCGATTTGACATGTCCGTGCTAGAATACCTGAAATACAAACTACTTGTATTTTTTCACGATAAACACTTACCGTACTTACGTACCAGGTAGTGTGTAGGTCATATTTGAGCTTCTTACAGGTAGTTTGAACAAATAAAAGTGCTTGTAAAGGGTCCAGTAAGGAGTAGCTTGCTTTAGAGGTTATGACAACAAATCGATATATTTCGTTTAGCAATTTACCTGAATAATAATTTCTGTTCATTCCGTAGGGAGTAACACAAATTGTCGCAATTTCGCTCTGTTAAAACAGGTAAATTGGAATATTACACCCAAAACACGTATAAAATACACCTGAAATCTGTCAAGTTGAATTAGGAAATCGGCCTACCATGCAGTGTTGCCATAATTCTCAGCACGGCTTGTAATTATAGACGGCTGTGATATTGCCAAGTCGTTATGTCATCTGAATGGTTCTAGGAGCTGATTGGTTGGGCTTATTACGTCACAGAGCCCGCCACAATCATATCGTTTTGAATAAACCTTTAAAACCGCACATGTTCATTATTTTTTTGCTAATCAGCCTCTATTTTTAAATAAACTTTTACTGTCCAAAAAAATGTTTTATGGTTTCAGGTACACGCTTATTAAATTAGAACTGCGGAATTCAACTATACTGTAAACCCCCATTTTTTATAATCTCAATATCAACTGATTTATTCAGGGTGGCTCGTTCGCCTCGTTTTAACTACAATGCACTGTATATTGGCCATATGTTTTTCCATTTTGTAATTTACTTGAATAATACAGGGCGGTTCACAAGAATCATTTGTTAACCGCATCTGAATTTTAGAAAATTGGATTCGGCACACTCTAATCGTGTCGTTGAAAATTTCTTCGACAGATGGTGCTATTCGTTAATTTCAGCAGTAATAGCAGTATAGCGAGAAACGACTTCATAAAACCTAACAAGATTTCTTAAAAAGGATTAACATTTGAAAAGAAGTAGGAAAGGGACAATTTCGTTTCGTATGAAGCCGTCTACTGTTGCGAAAGAGGGAATTGGCGAAGGGTTTTCCGTAAAAGTAATTAGTACAAAGAACGGACGAAGCCCGGAGAAAAACTTTTCACGATCACTTTGTATAATCGTATTTTCCCGTAAAGGAAATCCAACACCGGAGGTAATTTTACAACAAAAAAAAAGGTTCAAAGAAACTAAATACGCACCGAAATAATTGAAACGTTAACTAACGGCTTCGACGTCGGCTTTGGAAACTAGAATCCTCCATGTTATCCTCAAACCGGCTGTTATTCTAGATCGCCAAAGTTGTAAGCCCGCCGAGTGTACACAATGGCGCGGAATAGAGAACGAAACTATAGTGTACAGGATCGGATTAAGTTAATCCGGGATTGATCTAACCGAAGAGTTAACCGAACGATCGGTCATTTCTGATAATGTGGTCGATGATTTCGCAGCGCTCGCTAATGCAGTAATGCGCGCATCGGGTAACGACTGCAATTCCTACCGATTTAATGGCGAAACTATTGAAATGTGAACAGCTATGTTCGCAAATTGCAATCCCTAATTTCGCACACTAAATCAGATTGCATTTCTGGATCGAACTTGGGTCGTTACGTCTAATTATCGTCAAATTAAATCGTCACTTTCCAACCGAATTCTAATAAAGTTTCTCTTGCTAGCTTCACAGTTATTAATTTGTGGTTGCTGATACTATTATAATTGCCAAAGCTGGCAATGGCATTTAATTTAATTTTTTACGTTTAGTATTGTCGCATTCGATAGTGGCCCAAGAAGTTATGACAACTCACCAATCCCCTAAATCAAAGCGGATATTTGATGATTCATCTAGACTCGTGCGAGATTTCTCTGTGTGCTTTTGGAAAATATGTGAATTTTCGGGGTTGAAACTGGTGCTTCGGCACTGTTGTGGCCGTTCGTATGTTCCTCTTCCGGAAACACAGAAGAGGTACAGGCAGTAGTTCTAGCTATTAACTAGCCTAGTAAAATAGCAATGATTATTGTCTGAGTAAGAACCTTACCGCAGTCGCAATCGTCTAACTTTATTCGAAAGCAATTCGAATAATTGAAATCCTTTCGACGTATAAGAGAGCCCTTTATTTAAACTATTTAATTTAACGAGCAGTATTTCATTAAAACTTTAAAGTTACAGCTGTAATATTTGCAAAATGTTATTACGAAGAAGATATTTCAGCACACAAACTCTCTAGTTAAATGGGCTTTCAGATTGTAATTATAATTTTAATGGTTACTTTTGTTAATTATCTTGCTCGAATTAGCGAACGTTTCCTTATATAAAAATCTAGAATCGGCGAGTCTCCTTTCGTTTTGGGGCGACATCAAAAGGAATTATCTTCCTATCTACTCGAGCGAGAAAAAGCGACTAGTAGTTCGTTATGTTCAATTTTCCAACAAAGACGACATACCGACATAACTTTTTACTTTATTTTCGAGCAATTCCGTTAAGCTCGCAATGGGCGCAGCATTTAATATATACGACCAATATCCATTTAAGTTCTATAGGCAGCGGTCTCGGTGGCCAAGTTTCCGAACCATTCGCCACTTACTCAGATTACACAGGACAAAGCCTAGCTGTTACATGAGGAAATTGGATTGTATTAGATAAGGAGAATACATTGCCTGCTTTCAAAGCTATTGACTTATACTTTTTGTCACTTTTACTCACACAACTTCCTTTTGTACAAGTTTCTTATGGTAGCACTTAGGATTACTTTATCCTCGCCATAGTACGAGATATTTTACAACGTATTTTTTTCTCCTTAGATGTGACATATCTCGTTCTTAAGGAAATAGAAAATATCTTTTTTTCTTTGCAATTTCTTTTGACATAGATTTTTGGTCTATGCATAATTTCAAATTATTAAAGAATCTATGGGAAAGGTTTAGTTAGTTATCTCCCCTCATTTGGAGAAATATTATTACTCATTCAAAACTATGGACAACGCTTACTATAAAATGGAACAGTCGAAATTGTCCCAACACAAAATAGAGTGGCCGCTATGGCCCATCTGCAACGTTTTCTTTAGATCCTCATATATCGTCAAGTAAAATGCGATCAAAAATGAGTTGCTGTCGAGTCACTTTTGCAATTTTTATTGTCGATATCTCTAATGAGCGACATCAGTTACTTTCGTGTACTAAGACCGTAATAATGAGGAGGTACATTAGTAACGGGCGATCAAAAATGAGTTGCTGTCGAGTCGCCTTTGAAAGTTCAAGTTAAATCCGATTTCCCATGTAAACAAAAGTTCCAAAGGTCACTCGACAGCAACTCATTTTTGATCGCATAGTATTAAAAGACACTGCATACAACAAGCCAGGTGTCAATTGCACGAAGCAAATTATCGCCGGCTCTTTTGTTGCTATAATTTTTAATCGACAACCAGCTGGAAGCTTCAAAACATACTTGTACTTATACAGGGTGTTTTTTTAAAGATGGGCCATAGAATGTACACACTTAGCATACATCATAACATAAGCATAAACGTAGGTCTGTGACAATGTAAAGCCAGGTTGCGGACAGCATTTTCCGTTATGTTAGACGGCCATTTTTCCTTATAATATAAGTTTATAAGTATAAAACATTTTTATAGCAAAGTTAAGTTGCGGTGTGTGCTGGGCGTGTTCAATTTTGCTTATAAGTTTGAAGGAGAATTAACCTCACTTTTATTTTACATTGTGTTAAAATGTCCAAAGTTCACTACTATGCTCTTAGACAAAAAGAAAAGAACTACCACCAACATAAACACTGCACAATTGTAGGTTAGCAGGAAAATGTTATTTATGAGTGATTACGTACTGCGCAGTGACACATTATAAGAACTTCATTTTCATTGGTTCCGCTATTTATAAATATATCGTACTAAAAGCCCTCATACCGTAAATTATTTCTACAAAAATTTATATTTCTTATGTTATAAGAAAAAATGGCCGTCTAACATAACGGAAAATGCTGTCCGCAACCTGGCTAGTGTAAAAGCGTTGAGTTATTTAAAATGGGCCATAGGGAAATTTACATTGCGCTCATTGTTCTCAAATCTTGGCCTGCGCTTAGTTATTTCACTGACAGTTCTCGATGTAAAAATGAAATAAATTGAAAGGTTATGTTTCTTACTAAAAAACAACTTAATTTTTAGTAGGTGTAGCATACTTTTAAATATTCTTAAGACTGCTCGTTAGAAGTTTGTAATAAAGTTATGTAAACGAGAAATCTGAAATGTCATTCCTGTTGCTACAGCGCTACCGTAAGATAAGGGTACCGAATACAAGTAATTAAATGATAACCTATACACGGTGTCCAATTTTCGAGTGCCACTATGGGGATCTCACTTATCTTAAGAGATAGAAAGTTGGTTAAATTGGGGCAAAGTTGCAAATTTCCGTGCTGAATAAAAATCTGAAACGAAATTTGAAATATCTTCAATAGTTTAAAAGATATCGCAAAAAAACGAAAATTTCTGATTTTTGTTTTTAATTTTTTTTTATAAACTAATCGTAGTAGACATTTCTAATTGACACATTATTCGGACACTTTTTAATGGAAATTTCAAATATGGGATCTTGTTTTTAATTACTTTCAAGATGACGGAGAAACACGTGGCAACTTTAGTATTTCTTATGGGCGCCATATTGAATTTTGACATTTTGGGATTACGTCTTTTTCTCTCTTTACAACGATATATCACACATGGTGGTTCAGTATCACATTTTTCCCTGCATTTTTCCAAAATTACAATTTTTAATTTTTTGAGAAGTGTGCTTTGGAAAAACAAAACGTTCTTTTGTTGTAAACAAAAGTTTGACAGTTTGATCCATCTGTCTGGTTGCAGCATTGTCAGAGAAGCACTCTTCTCAAAAAATTAAAAATTGTATTTTTAGGAAAAATATGATACAACCACCATGTGTGTGATATATCGTTGTAAAGAGAAAAAAAGACGTAATCTCAAAATGTGAAAATTCAAAATGGCGCCCATAAGAAAAACTAACGTTGCTACGTGTTTCTCCGTTATATTGAAAGTTATTAAAAACAGGACGCCATATTTGAAATCTCCATTAAAAATTGTCCGAATAATGTGTTAATTAGAAATGTCTACTACGATTAGTTTATCATAAAAAAATTAAAAACGAAAATCAGAATCTTCAAAACTATTGAAGATATTTCAAATTTCTTTTCAGATTCTTATTCAGCACGAAAATTGGCAACTTTGCCCCCATTTAACCAACTTTCTATCTCTTAAGATAAGTGAGATCCCCATAGTGGCACTCGAAAAATGGACACCGTGTATACTAAAACCGAGGATAAACCACTAAGAAAAATGTGTACACCAGAATTCCAAAAATGTAAAAGACAAAAAAAAATTCCATCCAACTTCCAAAAGTTTTCCCTTCAATTTCAAAAAATTACCGTGTCCAACAAACAAATTTAAAAAAGATATACACTCAAAATAACCTTCTCGGTCTCTGCACTCATAGAAGCATTGTAACGAGTGGATATCAGCAGAGCGATATATCAAAAACCAATTACTTCTGAGTAAGAAGGTTAGTTTTCCATGACGGTTCATTGTTTCTAGCCAAAGTCCATTAATCGGTCTTTATGTATTGATGTAATGTAAACTGATGAAGATCATAGCAATACGTCTCTCTCACGTTTATTGTGACAAGGTGTAACAGCCGATTCGGGAGAAACGGAAGTTGGTGTCTTCGGTAATGCCGAAGCTTTCAATAGAAGGAATTTGTCAAACGTAAATTACACAATCGCGACATCAGGGAATAAACAGTGATTGGGAGGTCACAGTTGTTGAGATACGCTATCGTTGTTTCAATATAGCTAGTGTTGCAGTGTTGTATTGATTTATGCTTGTATTGTTCCTGGATTTAATGTAATGGTAAGCGCTCTTTTCATTTCAATATATCCACCCCTACCCTTGCAACTGCGCGTATTTATCCAATCCGTGTAAGATTGCACCAACTAACTAATTTGACTGTTATCCCCAAGATGGAGTTTGCAAGTCCGTGTCCGGTGTCACTGACAGGGCCACCTTCGCACATGTTTATGACGCTGATAAACACAATTATGACTTCTCAGTGTCTATTATCACCCGCAAACCTTTTTCCGTCAGACCACGCGACCCACTTGAAAGACGGTGACCAGTTCGACTTCATCGTGGTCGGCGGCGGTTCGGCAGGGTCCAGGGTCGCCAGTAGACTATCGGAAAATCCCAAGTGGAAGGTGCTTCTCTTGGAGGCCGGGGGGTATCCGTCAGCCAACACTGAGGTAATCACCTCCCACTGAACTCCCTCGCTCATGGTGTTCTGTTGGCAGATTCCGGCAACCTTCTCCAGTTTGGCTGGTAGCGACCAAGATTGGGGTTACACCAGCGAGCCGTGTAAAAATGCGTGTCTAGGGGTGAAGGAGCGAAGATGCTCGTGTCCGCGTGGGAAGACATTGGGAGGCTCGAGCGCGATTAACGGTATGCTTTACTTGCGAGGAAGTCGGAAGGATTACGACACCTGGGCCAACGACGGGAACGTCGGTTGGGATTTTGACTCGGTCCTGGAACACTTCAGACGAATTGAGGATCTGCAAGGCGTCGACGATGAACGCTTCGGTAAGGGAGGAGACCTGAAATTGGTGCAACAGATCAGTCCGCAGCCGATTCGCAAGGGACTGCTTGAAGCGTACAACGAGCTAGGGTACGGTGCATATAAGGAAGAGAAGCCGATTGGGTATTTCGACTTTTATACAAATATCTGGAAGGGTACCAGATATAGTGCGGCCAAAGCGTTCTTGGCTAAGGCAAAAGAGCGCAGAAACCTGTACATAGCGCTTAAGGCTCAGGTCGGTAAGGTTACCATCGGTGAAGACCTATCAGTAACAGGCGTCGAAGTGCGCACCAACGGTAGAATTATCAAAATTAAGGCGACGAAAGAGGTGGTGCTTTCAGCCGGAAGCGTCAACTCGCCCCAAATCCTCATGAACTCCGGGATTGGCCCAGAAGATCATCTAAAAGAGCTCGGCGTGCCACTCGTTAAAAATTTGAAAGTAGGCCAAAACCTACAAGACCACCTGCTGTTTGCTGGAGTAATGTACAACGTTGTCGACAATGCGTTTGTGCCAAAAACTGCCGAAGACGTAATAGACGACTGGTACCAGTATCTTAGACACAGAACTGGGCCACTTAGTATGACAACAATTGAAAATTTCATGTTCTTCGCCGATCCCATGGGTAACACTGAAGATCCCTCCGTGCAGCTCTATTACATCCCAATGTACAAGAACGACGTGTATGGCGGCCTAAAAGCGGTTCAAACCTTATATAAACTACCAGAAGAAGTTCGAGCGGTACAAAACGAAAGTATAGAGAAATCGCACGGCATCTTTCTAATACCAACGCTAACGCATCCAAAATCCGTTGGTCAAATTTTATTACGCAGCGCCGACCCGTACGACACTCCGAAGATATTCACCAACTACCTCAGCGATCCCGAAGGCGAAGACCTCCAAGCTCTCTTGGACGGCGTGCGATTTTTCCAGAACCTCACCGCAACCAGGGCGTTTTCTAGGTACAACCCTGAGCGGTTGCACTTCCCTTTCAAAAACTGCCGACAGCATGCACCCGACAGCGACGATTACTGGAAGTGCGCGTTTCGAAACATTGCGAGCACAGTCTACCACTTGGTCGGGACGTGCAAGATGGGACCGAAGAGCGACCCCGACGCCGTCGTCGATCCGAGATTGCGAATTCACGGAATGCGAGGGATACGCGTGATCGACGCGTCGATCATGCCGAAATTGGTCAGCTGCAATACGAACGGGCCGACGATGATGATTGGGGAGAAAGGTGCGAGCATGATCTACGAAGATTGGCGCGAAGGTCGTGCGGAGTTGTGATTTCTACTTATATACAAATGCCATTTGGTCCACTAATGCACCTGCATCTTAGAATCAAGAAACCAGTGAATTTCGTGCCATAATTAAAATAGTATTCAAGTATAAATAATGATGTGATAATTGAGGAATAATTCTTTATAAATTATATTTGATACCATGTTTGCGCTGGCTGAGGGGGTGTGTTATCTCCCAAGTTACGCTAACTTGTAGATGTTTTCGGTACGCTTCGCATACACCTACCCAAAGCTCGGACTAGAGGTGTTTAAGGTTTTAGTGTTTATCCACCTCCCCCTTAAGACGGAAAACATTTCCATTAAGTATATTGAAATCTAGGGGCGAACGACCAAAGATGCATATTCTCTACCCTTCACCTCACCAAACTTCGATCAGTAGTACCAAATGTCAACCGGTAAAAACGAAAGCGATAATCTTGCGTCTCCCCAATCACGAGCGCGCTTGAAGAATTCAAATTTCCCGCAACTCATTGCCATAATTCACAATAAATAGTCAGTCCGCAACGTTTCGAACTTTTGATTGGATTTTAAATAGTGTTTGTTCCGCCCTTTGAACTAGAAAAGTGCTTTTCAACATGCAACTTCAAAGGCATACGTTCCCTCTCATTTTTAAAACAGACCAAACTGCGCAAACTTTCCCTCCCGAGAGTAGTCAAAACTGTTTTAATTGCGCTTATTAAACATTTCCCGTTCGAAAATTATTTATGAGCGCTCTCCATATTTCAATTGGTTGGTTGTAAAATAAGCTACTTGAAAATCCCTCGAATAACTAATTCAATGTTCGAATCATTTTCGCATTTCGTAATTTGATTTTCATTTCGTTTAGATGTATTCTAGTTATTAGTCAAATTGGCGTCGTGAAACGGAAATGAGGTAATTATTCGGTGTAATATAATTGAGGTGAAACATTTTGGGTGCATTTGATCGATCATAAACAATTCCCACAGTAACAAAAAAAAACTTCTTTACCTATCTAATAAACAAAATTTGCTAAGAATTGGAAGATATATTGATTTACAGTATCCGCACATAAAGAACACGAAAGTCATTAAAAGAGAAACAGAAAAAAGAGATTTTATACGTTAGGTAATTATAATAAAATCGTTATGTGCCATAAAAGTTAACTTTGTCACATTGCCTTCCATTTTTGATTGTCACATGTTAAGACACTGTCGCTAATTTCATTCCTCAGAATTGCTTTCCCCTTGTTAAGTCAATAGAGTACTTTGGGGACATAGCAGATGTTTGTGTTCTTAGGTTTTACGTGAACTCCATCGTGCCTCATTTGCAGTAAAAATTGAAGCATAGGGCCCTAAAGAGCTGAAAAAGTTGAATGGGACACTAAGAAACGCTAAAACGTAGTAAGAAAACACTAATAAGACACCAGAAAGGCAACAATAACCTTCCTGCGATACTCCATTTTCGAGAGATTCACATTTTCACATCGCCAGTAAATATCTCTGGTGTAGACGTTCCAACCGCCCTTTGAGAGTACCCTCCTCTCTTGAGATATGAGGAATTATGCCCGATCACGATAAGAGGTCGAAGAGGAATGTGGTTAGGAATAATAAATTCCGTTTAGACCTTTCATTACAGTACCATGAAGGATAAAACCAATCCTCCCCATGTAAAGCGTGAGGGAGAAGAGCGGTTCCTTTAACTAGAAATCCAAATAAAAGCAATTTCTAACACCCCTCGGCACTCAAAAAAAAATCACGGAGGAAAGTTGGGGTTTGTAGAAACCAATTCCTTTGAAGTGTAGAACGCCCCCCCCCCCCCTTTTACTTGGCACCAGTAGAGGCATGCGTATGCAAAATCTGAGACAAATTAGTCGTTGCAAGTAAAAGTTATGCACAAATTCCCCTAAAAATAGTTCAAAACCGCAGAAGTGGGTCCGAATGAACGAACGGATAAAACAGCCGAATTTTTTCGCGGGTGAAATCCCGGGGGTTGAAAGGGGTGGAAAGTGGTCTTTTGCAAATTGTGGCAAAACTATTAATTTTAGATGAAAATGTTTAAAGTAAAAGTTATAGAGAATATAAAAATGAACAACTTTTGTATCTGCACTAACACATAACCTCCAATTTCCCTAGAAAAAACGGAAAAACCTTTTTTTTCGATTTTTATTCTTATTTTTACGAAAAAACAAAGGAGATAATTTTTTGGACTCGTAAAGTTGAACCGTTTCCAATATCTCATGGTTTCTGAAAAAAAACCACCTCTTTTTCAAGGGGATGAAAAATCTATTTTTTTTTCATCGTACAGAGATATGTGCGGTGTAGCAAAATTTTCTTAAGGAAAGCGGCAAAAACGGGGGGAACAGTTTTAAGATATACCTTTTTGAGATAGTAGGTAATAGCTTTTTTTGCAACTAAATTAACGTATCGGATCCGCGCTAATAAAAAGTTTTTGAAATCTGTCTTCTCTCTCCTCTTTAATGTTGCTAAAATATTTTTTTTTGTTTCCTAGTGTCCAACTGCCTTAATTAAAACATCTTTATTGTTTCTTTTTTCTGCATTTTTACCGCAATAACAGCAATTCGAAGTAAAATCGAATTCTTTTGCTTCCTGAACAATTTGTTTTTGTTCACTAACCCTTCTTCCTGCCTGTTTTGCAGCTGATGGAATTAAGCTGGGCCTGTTGAGCGTTAATTTACAAGAATTATGAATAAAATCCTCACGAAGTTTATTCCAGGTTTTACATCTCAAATCATTTGCTTTGGCCGGTAAAACTAACGTTCTCTATTGCAGATTTTGCAAGTTTATCAACAGACCCAACGCAATTGCATCAGCTATAAAACAGGCAGGAAGAAGAGCCAGTGAACAAAAACAAATTGTTCAGAAATCGGGAAACAATAATAATTCGATTTTATTTCGAATTGCTTTTATTGCGGTAAAAATGCAGAAAAAAGAAATAATAAAGATGTTTTAACTAAAACAGTTGAACATAAGATAACAAAAGAGAATATTTAAGCAAACATTAAAGAGAAGCAAGAAGACATATTTCGAAAAAATCTTTATTAACATCCAACACGTTGATTGATCATTAGTCAAAAACCGTGTATATCTTAAATCTGTTTTCCAGTTTTTGGCGATTTTCTGGAATTTTTACTATAGGAATAATATTTTTTTATTTTTGTTTATTAAAATACAAGTCTTCCCGAAAAGTTTGCTACCCCGCGCACCTTTGTACGATGAAAAAAAAATAGATTTTTCATCCCCTTGAAAAAGAGGTGGTTTTTTTCAGTAATCGTGAGATCTCGGAAACGGTTCAACTTTACGGGCCCACAAAAATTGTCTCCTCTTTTATCACACAACATCTTTACTCCAAATTTCAAACTCCTACGACTTTTTTTAGTAAAAATAAGAATAAAAATCGAAAAAAAAAATTTTTCCGGTTTTTCTAGGGAAATTGGAGGTTATGTGTAAATAGTGCAGATATAAAAGTTGTTCATTTTTTTATTCTCTATAACTTTATATTGAACATTTTCCCCTAAGATTAATAGTTTTGCCACAAATTGCAAAATACCAGTTTCCACCCCTTTCAACCCCCGTGATTTCACCCGCGGAAAAATTCAGCTGTTTTAATTATTTTTCCCCAATTTCTAATAATTTCACCAGCATAAAAAACCCGGTTTGAACCGGTAACTAATTTTTTTTGTTAAAAAATATTATTATAGCCTGGACTATTAAGGGATATCGTAACTTAATACCTAAGGCATTAAACCTGAAGAGCTGTCACTTTTGAGCAACTCGTCTAATAAAATTAGATTCCGGAAATATGGACTGAACCTACCTACAAAATGGTTTTGTTGTATTGACGGCAATTTTTGTATTGCATCGCAACCCTCGAGCTACAGCTTTTCGATAAAATGAACTGAGACGAATCTTTTTCTGTTCACCGTTGCAATAGAATCGCGAGATGAATAAGCAATTTCGCAACAAAAAAGAGTAGCAATTTCAGACTTCTGGAATGCTAGGATTAGTTCGTATCTGAACTGGCTAATGACGAAGTTCAAAGTCCGCATCAACGATTAAACCTAAATGCACGCAATATTGAGAGATAGAGTAAAAAACAAGAAATCCTGGAGGTAATTTTCTCAAAAGCGCTTGTTAAAAAGTGAACAGTACATGAGGCTTATTATCATTTCATTCTTGTGTCTTGAAGGGTCGTATCTTTTCCCGTTCGCATTTATATTTATTCGTCGGGATTTACAGGAGCGTAATTTATTTTTATTTCCTCCCCACGAAAGACTGTAAGGGACGGACCTCACAAAATCTGATTTAAATCTCATTCGTGCCGATCCGATTTAAATTAAGATTAAATTTATTTTTAATATTTTCCTCGCCCTTATTTGTATATGTTTTAATATACGAACAACGGCCTAGACTTATTGTCGAGTTTTAAATAAGAAAGGGAATGGAAATTTATGTCGGGGATTGGATTTAAATTTTCTTTAGAGTTTATGCAACGAATTCTAACAGATAAAATTTATTTACATGCGAGGTCGACTCGCTTTAGAATTTATAAGTAATTGTATGTAAATTTGTGTTGTCATTTACCTCTTCCCTTAGTATTAATTCTTATGCTTGGCGCATTTGGAATGAGGTTACCATTAGAAAAGCAACGTTATTGTTAACGGCGTCGGGGGAGTTTAAAGGAGAGGATTACGTTACGTGTTGGGGTAGCTCGTTCGTGAGAGAAACTCCTTGCATTGAAAATGTTTCTAATTTCATCGATTGGAAGAAAACAATTTCCAGCCATTAGTGGCGGTTACGTGACAATCATGCCACTTCTATGCAACAAAATTCGGTTTAATACAATGTGTTCCATAAGAGGAATTCATATAAAATATTTTCATGTCGGTGACACTTCCGATTACCTACACCACACGTTGATGCCGAATTATTTATTTTTAATAGAACACCCTATATATTGTTGTGTAAACTATGTCACGCAGACGTTATTTTGGTTTCAGCACGTGCAATAATGATGGACCATCCCTGATGTTAATAATTTTAATTCCTGAAATTAAATCTGGTGGGCTCTTTTGATTTGTTTGTTTTGAATTTTAAATTCAGTGTTATTTGGCTTTTGAAATTTTTTATAGAATGCGTAATTTGTTTGTTTAAATTTAGCGCTTTTGTAATTCATTAACTTAGATAATATTAAGAAGTGTTTGCCACCCGCGCGCGTTTTATTAAAAGGTTTATCTCTCGGTTTATCTGGTCAATGGGATAAGAACATTTGCACAAACGTTTGTTTGAATTTTTCGATTACTTTTTTGACTTCCAAAAATTCGTCTTTTCTTCTAGTCGAACTTTTCTGATCTTTCAGACTCTTTAGGATTGGGTTGGTTAATAATTTCTGAAATTTCTTATTTTGGCCGCGACCCGATTAGGCTATAATATAGGTAGATTTTGGCCACTGAATTAATTAAAGCAACGAAATTGAAATATTATTGTTCTTTATTTCTGTTTTTGTTTTAAGTTTTCTAACCGTACCCGGTAAACAGCATGATTTCGTAGGTAAAGCTGGTGACATAATAATAAGGCCGGAACGACCTCCTTACGCAGAAAATAAATCCTGAAGCTGCAGATTGGAACATTGCACGGTAAAAAATCCTCCTGCGAAATTAGAAGTTCTATTCTATGGTGTATGTTTTTAGAACAGTTAATCCTTTCGTTCATGGATGTAAGAACCGAGAATACACTTCCCCGAATTTAGAATTTAGGCGATCGCAGAACAAAATTAATTTGTCTTCGCTAAAGTCTACGTGCGAATACGATTCAATGCAGCCCCTACGAAAATTCAACTTCCCCGAGTACGATACTTGCCGATCACGTAATGAGAATGACAATCCACTCTCCGCGGATAAAGTGGGTTGTTTCTCTCCTCCGTAGAATACCACGAGTTTTGTTTACGAACTAATTTTTACATTCCCATCGACACGAAAATTTATATCTGCCCGTTAAGAACGCTTATCCTTTTCCAATACAATAGCAACATTTACCTTTCTTCAAAGTTAAGAAAAGAAGCTTCGCTGCCAAATTGCTCCCTCCTAACGAGGCAGTTCAAAGGTTGCTCACCGTTCAAAATCCAAAGGTTGCTCGCCGTTTAAAGTCCAAAGGTTGGTCGCCGATTAAAGTCCAAAGGTTGGTCACCGTTCAAAGTCCAAAGTTTGCTCAAACTAATCCGAATTCATGTTTAGAATTGGGCATGTGTACCAGATTTACGAGCGTGGATTTCGTCCGGTTTAAATAACTATAGACACATATTGTTATATCAAGTAACAAAAGTTTAAATTTATATCATTCCTTTACTGTGCTATATTAACTTGTACCTGCACGTATCATTAGTGTTACTTACGTCCAAGGATTTTTTGAACCTAAGATATATCACCATCTTTAACCTTCTGTAATTCGGACTCGTAAAATCCACCCAATACAGGATTTCCTTTCATCAAAAGAAATCAATTTTGGTGTCATATTTCACGTTCTAAGGTTATCAAAGGCTAAGGCCCCATTTTTGCGGTATCCCATTTTACTCCCAAGTTCATTAAAGGTCAGTGACCTCATTTTGTCTCATCTTATTTCATTTTGAAGGTCATTGGTCCATTTTTTGTGCAGTTCGGGTTCGCGATGACGTTAGCGTTCACGTTCAAACGTGAACGCGAACCCAAACGTGATCGCGAACCTGAATGCGAACGCGGGCGATCAACCTTTGGACTTTGAAATGCGAGCAATATTTGAACTATCGATTGCTTTGGTTCACGAGTGCTTAGCATACGCTATGTATGACATTATTAACATTATTCGATATGCCTAAATGCAGGAGGAGTAGAGATTACTAATCGCTACAACCACAACAGTTTAAACTTGAGGTCAATGACATCAAACAGTCACACTCCGCCCCTACATAAGTCGCCTTCAAATAACATAGAAAAACCGACTTATGGGATTTTACATACACTTGAGTTAGGATCGGCCCTGTATGGCTCAGAAAAATGAGTATTGCTCTTAAAATAAAAATAAAATATAACAACACAAAATGAGATCTTGAATGGCGACCAACCTTTGAACTTTGAACGGCGAACAACCATTGAACTTTAAATGATGAGGAACCCTTGCACTAGGAGAAGTAGATAACTTTGACGGCACCTGAATTGGTATTACATTTAGTTAATTTAAAATATCCTATCGGTTGCTTTGGTCATAATGGCTGAGTACGTTCAAAGTGCAAAGTACATAACTTTCCATGATCATCCTTTGAAAGCTAAATATCGCACCCATTGTCCGAGGCGAACGACCGAACGAGATCTTGATTTACTTCTCTCTTGACATTTGGAGAAAGAGAGAGGGTTAAGGGTCAACGACTATTCGAACAAGGCTTTGACTCATTTTCCGAAATCTCCGCATGGCACCCTTGAGAGGGAAACGTTTAGGGGAGAATGAACCTCTGTATTTCACCTTGACCTACTTTCCAATGTCACCGCCAAGTACCGAACGTCCTTTGAACTATGTAGCACCGCAAAAAATGAGCTAGTTGACCTTCGGTAACCTTGAAAGTGAAATATGACAACGCAATAAGTGGGTCATTGACCTCCGATAGATTTGAAAGTGACCTTTGAATTTCCCAATGTCACCGCAAGTGGCGAGCGACCTTGAACTAAGCCAGACTCGCCCTTGTATATCTACTGCCCTCAAGCCTTCTCCGCCAACCGCAATTCACAACTCTTATCTGTAATCGTTGCCGGACTAAAAATCGAAACGGAACCAACGCAAACTTGACGACACGCGTCTTTTTTATCGCACACACATTCAATTTAGATATCTTTTGCTCACAAAACACGGGGATTTTCCAACAGTTTAGAATCTACATATCCAATACTGCACGACTGGTAGAATTGTAAAAGCCTGAAAGTAATTCGTAGAAATTTTTGTGCTCATTTAGATTCTATAGGGTATTGTTCTCATAATAGTCTTAGGATGTCTTAGGTTCCATTAGGTGGGAAATATAGTAGGTAAGTTATCGCGTTATGAAAATAAAATTCAGCACAATTTCCCTGTGTAGGTTTCTTAAGGACAACCTAGTTTTTCTTGCACTATGGGAGTACAGCGACTTAGATTGCCTTTAAACACATATGGGTGAATGTATTATTATCAGTCATATGGAAGAGGCGGCAATTACTCAATGAAAAATATGAAGAGGCTAGTCCGGGAAGTTTTTGAAGGCATTTGGTCTAAGACTAACAAAAGAAAAACACGTTCGGATGCCGTAAAAAATTTCGTTCCGAGTTTACCAGAGCGAAGGTTCCCAAAAAGGGCATTGATTTGAAGTGTTAATTTCACGCGAACATCTTACAATTAGAAAAAGGTGAAAACGATTGGAAGCAAAAGAGGCTTTTCCAGTCAAGGTTTATCCAAACGATTATTTTTAGGCGGCAAGTGGTTAAAGGTGTTATCTGAATTTAAGTGTAAAGAAATAATTTGTGCTAATAAAAAAGAAAGGAATTTAATTGATTGAATTTGCGTGTTTCGTTGTGGAAATAAAGACAACTGTTATCGGGCGAAGGCAAATAACTTAAACGGGCTGGGATCGTCTGATTTGAAACTCACTTTTTGATGAAACCATCATAAAAATAAAGTGTACAATTTTGCGTATTTGGAATTTCTCCTATTACGGCAGTAGAAAAGACGTTAGCTTTACAGTCCTGTGGTAGTTAAAAATTTTATTTGTTACTCAGTTGTAAACGTTGATTAACAAGACAAAACGCAAACGGGTAAACGTCAAGTTTAAACGCTACTGACTTGTAAAACTGCCAGCTGACTTGTAAAAATTTTACAAGTTAGTAATCTAGTAATTTCATTGGCCAGAATTAATGCGAAGTCTCTGTTACATGGATAACATGATATTTCAGACATTTCTTCTCCTATCGCCAGTAAAAACTCACTTACCTGGCTAATAATGTAAAATATTATTGCTTGCTTGCAACCTATAAACAATGGAGCTTTACGTTCGAAAAAACTTCATCCAGACGGCAACGACTGATAAATTCGTAGAAGAAAATATTATCCGTCGGGAAGCTCCATTTTACAATATCACTCTATCCCTTCACGAAGCATAATCGCCCCTAATCTGTTTCATGCCAACATTGTTATCTACTGAAGGACATTTTTAATATGAGGACCGTTCAAGTTCATTTTTGGAAAGTGCAGATTGTATTTCAAGAAAAGGAGGGTAATATGGCACTTGTTGCATAATGACGGGCAACGGTGGAGCTTAAAAGAAAGGCGCCGTTGCATTTGGACAGCTGTAAGGTAACAATGTACCCGTGCCTTTATTTATGGGAGCGTGTAAACGCTCCTTTACAAATGCACTACATTGACATCAATAGATGTCGCTAACTAATCATTAATGATAACATAATCAAGTGTCATTTCCACTTCCTAGTCGTAGGCCTAATCATGGCTGTATAAAAGGAGGATCCCTTGAGTTTAGAAGACACTTCTATCCTGTCATTTGATGACCGAAAACCTGAATCCAGACCCGAAACTGATAATCATTCATCCGATTTCCCGTTTGCATTCGATACCGTTTCCGTTCCGCTTATATCCTTAACCCACCTGTCCCTGCACCCTTAACCTCGCCATTCATTCGAAATCATCCAGTCCTTGAAAGACGAACCCTCAAACACCCGGAAGTTCGATACCTGTGGGGCCTGTGACCCGCATGTAGCCAGCTCCCGCTTGCTTGATTTAGTCGTAAGGTTGTGAACGTTAAGCGGAGGTAGTGGCCGTGTCACATCTTGCTTTTCGTTACCATACTATCACCAGTCCCTTAGATACGAGGCGAGTCAAGGTACGGGAACTGGGAACTGTGGGGCCTTCGACCTGCATTCCTCCAGTTTGCGACCATTGATTCTGCTTCAACCTCGAGCGTGGTGTACGGGGGTAGTGGCCGTGTCACATCCTGTGTACCACCTCTAGCATAAGTACCATACCGCACTGACGGGCCGAGTATTCGGAAGTGCTGGTGTCATTCACCTGAAATAGAACCCGGCGGCACCAATCATTCGCACCCCGATTCATCGATAGCTTACCAACTCCCGGATAAAAACCCGCTAATCGATAAACTTACAGCTACCGCCAAATTAGAGTACCGCTGAGCCGAGGCGATCAGCTCCGACATCTCGACACCTGAGATCGCCGCCATTGCCCTTTTACCGCAACCCGAGGCAACGGCATAGCCGACTGCAGAATACTACCGTATCAACACCAGGGATACCAACTAAATAATAAAGGCCGATTCTCACTTTCGTGCAAAGAACCTGCACGGCACATACTCGGCACGGGCAAAGTTTTTTGAGTTCAATTCACACTGCGACACGCTTGCCGCAGGTAAGCAGTTTCTACGCGAGTTTCAACTGTAAAAATGTTCGAAACTTTGACGTTAATTAAAATTGGTCTAATATTAGATGATGAAGAACAAGAAAGTACATATTGCAGAAAAAGAAAAATACGTTTTTGTGTACATAAAATGCATAAGAAGTATCTTTTAAGACCGAAATCATTTTCTTGGACACATTCAATCAGCATCTCATCTTGTTCCGCTGAAAAAGTGTTCCTTTGCTGACCCTTCAACCTTTCTTGTACTATGAAAAATGAACTAAAGTCGGTGACCTGCACAGATTGTATTCACACTTGTCGGAACGTGCACGGTACATGCCCGGAAAATATTGTTTCGGAAGAACGCTGCGTGCAAAGGCCGTAGCTTGCCGAGTCGTTGCTCGCATAGTGTGAATTACACCCCAAAAAATTCATAAGATTCAATAATATAGATATTTTGCCGAGTCGGTGCCTTGCCTGTGCCGAGTACGTGCCTTGCACGAAAGTGAGAATCGACCTTTCTGTATTCTGTGGTATAGATACACGGTGTTCAAAAATAAAAGGAAACTGGTGTGTAAATAAGTTTTATTTAGAAACCCTGGGGCACGACTGTAGCTACCCGCGTGCCCACCGAAAAACCCTTACACAGCTTTGGACAAAATACGCGGTACACATCAAGATGCAGTTGACAGATTTTTCAACAAAATTAATACGAAAACCATCGATTTTTAAGTATTGCTGCTGTAAATCTTTTGATATAGATCGCGAATGAGAATTATACTGAATTGTTGCACATGTGCAAGCCAGAAACCATGAAATGAAACCGTAGGAGGATCCAGTACTGTCACTAAAATTAATTTTTTGGCAAAGCGATGGGAGGTATCTTCTAATAGATTTGGGGCTCCGAGATCTCCGCCATAAAGTACACAAAATGAGGGCGTGCTCCTCCGACATTGTTTTCAAACTAAAAAGTACCGTTTCTTTCTTCTCACGACATTATTACCTATTACTTATTGTTCCATTACGAACAAAAACAGACTATGAGAAATAACTTTCGGTACCTACTCGTCTTCGTCCATTTACTTTCGTGATGACCAAGTTTTTATTAGTAGTTAGAGGTCAGAGGACTTTCGGCCAGCTGCTTTATAAAACCGGTCTACGGTCAGTGCAGTGGGTTGAGAGAACCCACGAAGAAATTATACCTTCCGATCGCCGGATGAAAAGAACTACAACTTGAGGAATTATGAAATTGAAGAATGAAGTCGTGAGGTCCACTTGTTCATTATTTCACTTTCAATCAAGGAATTTGATTTATTACTGAATGACTGGCATTATACATTGTTCAAGAAAAAAACATCCGCCGTACTAACTTCTTTGTCGATGTTCACTGTGGGCAAATTCTATTCTTTGGCGTTTTGTTAGGACTTCTCACAGAGAGACATGTTCAATTTGTGTTTTGATTCTTTTATTTTTGGAGGATATTTTCAAGCTCGCATTGAAACTAAAACTTTGCGTCTACTGCACGGCAAACTCGAACTTTTCCATTTGCAAAACCACGTAAACTGTTCGTCCTTTTACGGAGCACTTTAATTTTACGGTATAGGGATAGTAAAACAACTTCCCGACTTTATTTACCTTTTTTCTATTTCCATGCTTTGTAAAATTTATCACCGCGTATTCCCTTCGGGCGTGTCGATCTTTATGATTAAACGATGGATAGTGGTAGCACGAAAACGTCGGATAGTTACCTCCCCTATTTCGTTTTACGATCAATTTGCATGGGTCCCGGCTTTCATCCTTTCGGTTTTACACTTTTACGTATGTCATAATTTTTTTTCTAATGCGAGCCCTTCGTTTGCATAGAAATTTGGTTTATCGCGCACCTTTTTACTTGAAAGGTAATGAAAGTTATATTTTTTTAATCTCCCTCTCCTCCCATTTACTTTAAGCGCTGAATTCTGACGCCTTGTGACACTACATAAGGCAAATCCAAAATTGAAGAAGCAAAGCTAGAAATGTGCATATATTTCAGAGCTTCTCGTTGATTATTACAAGTTATAGTAATCATAAACGACTTACAAAAAGCCCATTTCCACGTCAACCGTCTCTTTACACAAAAAAATTAGTTACACCAGCCAAATTCGTTGTTAATCATATACCGCTTCGTAGTGAAAAAGAGCAGAACTAAAATGCAATAGAATGAAGTACATTCAGATAAGAAGCGAGTGTGCAAGAAGATAAGACTCAAAACGCCACAGTGCTACCGATTCTAAAAACCGCCCGTACGGAGCATGACGGACAAATTCTCTGCCACATCCTTACATGTATAAAAATTAGTGACCTGAACTTAGTTTCGTTGGGTCCGTTTCGGTTTTTGGACTCGAATTAGCAAAAATTGGGTGGGAGAGACGGATTCCTCGCTGAACCTTCAAAACGAATCTATGTAAATCGAGCGCGGCATTTTAGATCGCTCTTAAGTAAATGAAATTGACAAAGTAAATGAACCGTCCTGCAAAACTCACTTTCAACGAGTAGCCAAATTTACCGGGCGATACAAAAGGCCCAATTGTATTGTACAAAGCGCTCCACCATCCAATTCTCCAAATTGCTGCTACTCTCAAAAGGAGAAAATCGACTGTAGTTTGTAGAAAACCTCGACTCATCTATAAATGTAAGTTATTTGAAATTTTTGCCTTGTATTAAAGCAGGAGTCGCGGAGCAATTTGTGCTCAAAGTCATTTTAACATTCCTGAAGAGGTCGACGCACGAAAGATTATTCGTAAACAGAGTTGTATATTTTTTATGAATGATAAGCGAATCCAAACAAACGAGTTTGGTGATTTTTAATTTTTTATCTTAGTTAAAATTTCGGAAAAATTCAGCGCATGCGCACCGTATTTTTCTCGCATTTGTTTTGCAGAAGTTTTAGAAGAATAAGAAATGTAAATCTGGAACGTGTTGAAGACACTGGGGATGAAACTATGGTCCTATACTATGACCCACTATTCATTGAACAATTGATTGCTCAAAGGAAGTCGATGAAATTAAGAAAAATAGGAGAAGCACAGCCGATAAAGTTTAGACTTTAGGGTTTATTAGTCGACAAGTAAGGTGATCTTTGATCTCTTAAAGAATGCAACACAACAGTCAATGCGGTATATTATGCAACACTCTTAAACAAATTAAACCATTCTGGAGAAAAGACTGGGGAAAATGACTATTTATTATATGTTTGGGAAATTGGGAAAGGACGAAGGGGAAATCGTGTCAGTGACGAAGAACCAAACCAAAAGAATATTTTTAGGGGTATTGAATTGTTGTTGAAGCGATGCAATGTATTAGTGCTGGGCGAGAGGAAAATCACCGTAGAATTTAGGTGTACTCTACTAACATTCTAGAATTGTTTAGAATTTTCCTAGAATTTTTATGAAACTTCTAAAATTTCTTAGATACTTTAGATTTTTTAGAATTTTCTAGATTTTTTTAGAACTTTTGTTGAACTGTTTAAAATTTTCTAGAATTTCTTAGATACCTACTTTAAATTTTTGTAGAATTTTTTAGAATTTTCTAAATTTTTTAGAACTTTTTTAGAATTTTTTAGAATTTTTCAGTATTTTCTAGAATTTCTTAGATATCTACTTTAAATTTTTGTACACTTTTTAGAATCATCTTTCGAAGGCACACGCACACAATATTTCAGCACAAAAACTTTCCTTCATAAAGAAACTGTAGCGTAAAACGAGTTTGCTAATAAAACGTCGATCCATCGCCCAAAAATGCGCTTAAGTAGCTCGACGCATTGAGTACTTTCTAACTTGGGCTAAACTTTTTAGAATTTCTTTTAGAATTTTAGTGTACACAAACTTTTTTTTCGCTTTTGTAGAATTTTCTAGAATTTTTTAGATATTTCAAATTTGTTTAGAATTTTCTAGGATTCTTTAGAAAATTTCTAAAATTTTTTCCCAACGCACATACACACGCGATTTTATTTTATACAATTTTTAGAATTTTTGAATTTCCTTCGAGTTTTAGAATTTTGGTGTTGGGTGAATTATATTGAAAAATAAAATTTAATTGTTAGTCTTGTTCGTGATTATTTTTGTAACCTTTGATGTACCGGGTGACCCAATAAGACTGTTCCTCGGCCATATCTCGAGAACCGTTCATCATATGACTTGGGGGTAAAAAATTATCGGCCATGAAGAATCGCTGGAAAATATTTTCAAGTTCTAAACCAACAGAGGGCGTAACTGCCATCTTAAATTTTAAAATTGCATTTTCTTTAAATTTCGCATAATAATCAGACATTTTTTTTCACACAAACTCAGTTATTTCAAAAACAAAGATGGTGTGGGGTTCAATTGTTATTGCTATAACCTGCTTTAACTTCTTACCCGTTTTACCGATTTGAACAAATTTGGTATGGTTGAAAAGAGCATCCCTTGAGCAATGAAAATCAACCAAATTATAGTTAATTTAGTTGAATCCTTCTCCGCCAGGGGACTAGTTTTGACACTATGGACCAAAATCCTAAAAAAATCAAATGGAATGACTTTTTCTTTATGAAAAAGTAGCCAAATAACATCCAAAAAAGCCAGTCGAAACCTTTTTTCAAAATCTCGTTCCTAACCTAAAATATTGGGAAAATGAGATTAATTAATTAATAAAAATGATAGAATAACTGGTTCTCTTTAAAAATGTGAAAAAGAAAGTTTAGTTTATTATGCGAAATTTAAAGAAAACGCAATTTTAAAATTTAAGATGGTAGTTACGCACTCTGGTGGTCATTTTTAGAACTTGAAAATATTTTACAACGATTCTTCATGACCGATTTACCCAATAATTTTTTTTACTCCTAAGTCATACGACGAACGGTTCCCGAGATATGGCCCAGGAACAGTCTTATTGGGTCCCCCGGTACAATGTACTCCGTAATTGGTGTATGAAAAAAATTCCGATCTCCACTACATACAAAATTTTCAAAGTGATGTCGGCACTATTGGTAAGTATTTTTCCTCAAGATATCTATGGTCGAATTAGAAAAAAAATAGTACTTCGGGTTACTCAAGGTCGTGTGACAGCACAAAATTAGCCAGAATAACGCAACGATCGTGCTGATACCAGATCCGCTCATCAGTATGCTATGTAGCGTGGGTTCTGATCATAAGGCGGAATTTTGAGTCAACATGGGTTTGAGAAGACCTGTCAATTTGGGTTTCTGGCCGTTTCATTGGTCGCGAAGAGGTTAGCTGATTGGTGGAACAGATTAAAAGAAATTAAAGTGATGAGAAGTTAATTCGGTCTAAGCTACGGGGTAACGCGCGTTAAGCCACGATAGTATTCGTGTCGAGAGGTTAAAAAAGTTAATCACCCGTAAGTTTGGTTTATCATATTAAAGCGCGAGGTAGGTCACGTGGTCATTCGTAAGCCAGATAGCGCAAGATCAGCAAAATTAAGTCATTGACATTTTATTCCTGATGTACTTAATCACGATCTCGAGTATTCGTTTCCAAAATCTGGGGCCGGTTTGCAATATTACTCACGTCAATTACTGCAAGTTATTTTAAATTTTTTGATTTGATTTTCAATAATTGTAATATTCCTAAAGGAATCGACTTATGAGAACTATTTGCATGAACAGATTTGTATGAACATGAACAGAATTCAAACAAAGAATTTGGGTTACCTTGCTTCATTGATTGGGAATTTTGAAGATAATACTAGTCCTTGTGTGCCATTTTGAATATTTCTAAGTGGAAAGGCAGAATAACACCAAAACTTTAGATTTCAAATTGTAAACCACAGTTTATGTGGTGAGACTAATGGAAAATGTTTGCTTCATTGTCACGCAACACAAGGGAATATGGATCTTTTCCAGATATTACAAGGAAGACGGCTTTGGGGCTCGTTCTACAGATTTATTTTTATTATAGCATGTAAAAGAATTAATTCAAACGGTGGCAGAAGTGCATATAATTTCTAATTCTGATTTTAAGACACGCCGAATAGTGAAATTACCAAAAAACCTTCGAAAATTTATTGGCTTGTGGAGAGCTTGCACGTAACAATTTCTCACCTAAAAAAATAACGAACTTCTTTCAGGAAAAACCGACACTTTCCCCTTAGGGTCTAAATAAGTTATAACTTTCGAGTTTTCCTTTAGGTAACTCATGTTTTGTTTCCCGCTTCTAATCTCATAAAGTGGAGATTCGGCGAAAAATTGAAAGACGCGAAAAATCACTTACCGTCCGGGTCCGAAAACAGGAAAGCTCAAGTGGGTAACAATGTGTAATTATTCCATAAAGGAAACGTTTAGCGCAACAATACGTCTTGCAACTAGAACGTCCAAAAGATGTAATGTGACAAACGTAAACGGCACTTTGTTCAACAATTGTATAAATAAATTGAATAACAGTGATTTTTTATGCTAATTAAAGTGGTAAGTGGAGTATGAATCCGTTTGCATAATTTCTTCACATATCATCAGTTCAACACTTCCCTACAATTAAGGTTAATAAACAGAGAAATGACACAATAGCCATTCTTTGTCACTCGGAAAATATGGAGCCATTCAAAAATCTTTCTCACTTCTATACCGTAAACAATATTTCAGGAAAATACGAGGTGTTTCTAAATATGAGGAGGGGACTAATTTTATGACTAAAAGGTCCGCAAACGCCTCGTTACCGATCTACAGGGTGTTATAATTTCACGGATGTTTATATGAACCTTTAGTCATAAAATAAGCCAAAGAATTATACCCTTTAGTAAGCACCTACAGCATATTTAGGAACACACTGTATTATGAGTAGACTTCACAGAATAATTGAGGTTGAATTCACTTACCACCCTTATTGCAGCGGATATCTCTTACCTGAAAATAAAAATCAGAATATAATCAAAGTAAACCCAACGCAAAAAACCACAAGGGTACGAACTCGTCCCCAAGCGCGTTCCAAGTGCCTCGAAGCCCTCCGCCCGCTTCGCCATCTCCGCCCCCCTCCCCCCCAAACGGCTACGGATTCCAGAAGTACCGAGCTGTCAAATAAGTTTTTCTCCGGATCCGAAAATGTTTTTCGCGTTTTTTTACACATCTAATGGCAGCACCCCGAGGAGAGGGGGATGCCAGCAAATTGTACCATACCTGCCGCCTGGTTCGACACGCCCCTCCTTGCTACGCCCGTAACCGACGGCGGTGTCGCCGTTGCTCTTACCGTTTGACCCCCGGAGTCATTTTTATCCCGAAAAACACGAAAACGGGGGATGGCGTACGGATCCAAAGATTTCCTACATTCTTACATATTTACGTATCCGCAACGTATCTAACATTTATACAAATTTTCAAAAAAATTCGGTTGCTTTGTGTTTTATTTTAGTAACTTTCAATCGGATTCAAATGTTCGAAATCTCCTAGCAAAACTTCCTTCCTTCCACTCAACCTGGAACCCACTGCAACTATAAGTGCCGGAATAATTGGAACTACATGAACTACAGAAGTAAAATAAATTGAATTGAATTACTTACAGGAACTACAAAATCATTGAAATTGTGAAGACTACAAGAACCAAAGAACCTACCTACATAACCTATAAAACTGCATGGATTGCAAACATTTTATTTGCTACAGGAAATAGAAAAAAACTACAAAACTCGGAACAGAAGAGACTAGAAAACTCACAATAACTACAGGACTTACAGAAATAGAAACACGGAAAATAGAGGAACTGCATATGATATGATATTTACAGGCACTGTTAGACCGAGAGATAGCAACAGATTTTGTGCAATGATTTTTAAACGTCACCGCAATCTTTTCTTTACATAGGTTAGAACTAGCGTGTAAACGTATAATCAATTTTGACAACATAACAAACAGAAGTTTATTATAAATGCCTGCCACCGATGCACCTAATTAATACATTTCATATTGACAGACGATTGCAATCAAATTTTTTTAAGCAATTTTCTGAAAAGCGAATAGACAACCCTATTATGTTTTCTCTCCAATATTATTTTAAAATTGATAGCACACGTTTAAATAAACTTGTGTTTGCTGTATTGTCAAAATTTCAAAAATTACCTAAAAATAGAACGGACCGCTCAACAGATGTATGATATACGTTTACACGCTAGTTCTAACCTATCTAAATTGAAAATTGGGGTGACAGAATCATCGCACAAAATCTGTCGTTATCTCTCTGTGTATATTCAGAAACTATGTACCTATTGTATTATCTTTTCGAGATTTCTCGGTGGTTCTTCAAATATTCTTTCCAGATTTTTATGGGTTTCTATCCATACTTTTTCGCTGACTAGTTCTGCTTTAAGGAAAAGCGAAAGCATAAATGACGGTATTCAGGTCGTTTGTCTGCGGCACGCGAACGGGTGCTAGAAGATTGCAATGGTTTTTATTTCACAGAATCCCATTTAAGACGAAACTATGACCTCAACTGACATCTGCTAAATCCCCCTTTTTAGGATACACTAGTAAGCGAGCTGCTAAAAACTCCTTTATTTTGGCTATACTTAGGTAAATTTTGTGAATCATAAAAGTACCGTACACATTGTTACTTTAATTTAATAAATCAATCTAAATGAAAAAAAAACTACCTGGCAGTCTTCAGTATTGACTTTTCAGCACCAAGTTTGGTACTTGAATGACAATCTTTTGGCTTCTAAATTGTAGGTTTCAAGTTTAAAGGGTACAAGCAAGTAAACGTGAAACTGCTTGTAACTTGTAACTTGTAAGCATTCGGCTGGTATCTCATAAAATGGTAACGGTACGCTGTGAACGATAAACTTTCATATTCAATAAACAAATGCCAGTGGGCAAACATACTGCCATGTCATCAGCACATTACGTAGTGCCGTCCATTTTGACAATCACGTTGGCAAAATGATTACATTTTTTTTTCGAAAAATCTTCTGAAATGTAGAAACGCGCGGCTAATAAGGGTTTGAAAGGGCACGGAAGCAATTTTCGCTATCGGCTT
This sequence comes from Photinus pyralis, assembly GCF_008802855.1. NCBI lineage: Eukaryota > Metazoa > Arthropoda > Insecta > Coleoptera > Lampyridae > Photinus > Photinus pyralis. Next base: position 47,727,842 of record NW_022170596.1, on the reverse strand, counting down.
GTATCGGATTGAATGAAAACCAATAATTATAACGAGTACCTTCAATAGCAGCAGCGATTATTTTTATAATTATTTCACTCTTTCAAGTATTCATTTTTTAAGTCATCGTAAGCCAGTTGCAACGCAAATGGCAAATTGATTACGGAGCTAACGAATGACAGTTAATTAATTGTTAATTGAAACGTTTTGGGCTCTCACGGCTTGTAGTGACGCGTGTCATTTTCGCATCGGCTGTTTCGTTCGTCACGTTTAAGATCGATTTAATGACTAATCGGTTTTTTTGCACGTTCGCATTTTCTGGTATTGATTTAAACGGTTAATAAAATGGACCATAATATCAAAAACACATGGCATGAAGTGTGTACCGTTAACGTTTTATATAATGACACTCTCCAAGTGTTTTTGCATTACAATTTTACTGTAATCTAATCTAAATTTGTCACTTTCTATTCCCTGTGTGAAATTGAATTTTAAAAAAATACTACGGTGCTTCATCCTTTCGTTCTAACCAACAATTTACAGGGCGAAACATTTTTCAACAATAATTAAGATAAAAATTCCATGTATACTTTCTTAATTTTTCCTCATCGACTCCCCGATTCTTTCAAAATCAATCTTCGCAACAAATCGCTTTTTCAAAAACGTCAGGATAAAAGATCCTTAGAATATTCTGAGGAATTACCTCTTTAATTTTTGCCGCATGTTTAACAAACACCCTGTATAGTTAGTTAATTAATAAATTTAGTATGAAAATTAGAAGAAATAGGTTATGTACGATGAGACAGTGACTCTCGTAGGAAACGCGAGACGAGAAGAGTCTTTTGGCACGATATGAGACTTGATTGCTACTGCGCGAGATTTTCATGACGCCCTGTGAATATTGCTATCGTTTAGGAAGGAATCCGAAGAAGTCAAATGAGTGGATGTCAGTGGTTATGATATTAGGTGGATTTGAGAAGTGAGAATAAGCGGCTTTCGGGCTTCCTGATTGGCGAAATCGCACATTGGTTCGGGGAATAAAACTGAAAAAGTCGAAGAAAAAAAAGCAAAAACTCCGCAAAAGTTGAAGGAAGAGCTATCAAGTCGAAATCTAGCCATGAAATAATCGTATGTAACGACTATTCCAAAAACACATCGAGATGCAATGACAGATTAGTCATCGGCGATAAAGAACCAAGGCGGATGTGAAGCAATCTTTCAGGGAAATATGACGTGTTTGTACGAGAACATTCTAGAATACTCGGGTGCGTTCGGAAGCGTTCGGGAAGTTTCGAGAAAGAAGGACATTTTGCTACATAAGCAAATCGACGGGTGCTTTAAGACAAAACATTGAAGGGCGTGCTGCACACCTTTTACATAGAGGCTACCTATTCAAGAAAAATTTTGGAGTAACATTTTGACGTTTTGTGCCCCGCTGACTTAGTGGCATCCTTCAATAGTATGTGGGGGGGATATTAATATATTTCCTTTGAGAGGATAATAGTAGGTACCTGTTGTAGGGCATTGGTACTTAGAAAAATATTACATGTGACCGTTAACTTGCCCCCCCCCCCCTCCTGCAACGTTTGTCGCTGGTTTCTATGCCACCTGGTACATTTGGTTAACCAATATTTAAAAAGTGGGGGGGGGGGGCTTCGTATTTCAGGTTTGTTTGACTTGTAAATCGATTTCACGTTTGACTCGAGACTTTTGTCTGCCTTTTTCAAGGAATTTACTGGTCGTGTCATACTTCTGTGAGGTTCTTTCTTTAGTATTTGCTTCGTCTCATACAATACGCTTAATTCTTTGTTGAAACTTTATCCTCCGTCTTAATTTGTTTATTTAAATGTTAAGAAGTAAAAATTGCGTGTTAGAATGTTAAAACAGCCGGTCGAATGCATTTTTTTTTTGCCTTTATTTAGTAGTAGTAGTAGGAGAATGATGGTTTACCTTAATTAGGAAAAACAAGGAAGTGTTTAAATCACGACGGGTGAGCAATTGTTATTTCTTTTTGTTTAAAAACGTACTTTCGTCGAAGCTAAAATCAGTGCAGAAGTAGTTGACGTTAAAGTCTTGTGAGAAGTTAATATGATCTCTCCGTTTACGGAAGAAGTTACGTTGTTGAAAAATCAGTTTGTAGTGCATGACGAGACCTTGTTTAAAAGGTGTAATAAAAGTCGAAGTGTTACCCGTTTGAACAGTCATCGCATTAAAAATTAGAAATTGTGTTACTTAAGGCCAGTTTGTGTTATCATTGTGACAATGGAGTAGAACAGTGGTGAAGTTTCCTAAAGCTTTCAGTGGGTGTTTTTGTATCAGTGATAAGTGCGTCGGAACATCGCACGACCGTTGCTACCACCGGATTAAGGGATTATTGTTTAAAAAACTGTAAGTAATTTTATTCACAATCATATATGTAATATGCCAATAGCCAATAGCCAACTGTTTACAGTTGGTACTGATAATGAAGGATGAGAAATTATTTTGTAAGTAACTTTATTTCTAAACACAAAAACATTTAAAACAAAAGTTACTATTTCAAATGTGAAAGAATCTGGCGACAAAATGCCTATCCTAGGAGTCGCTCACATCTTTAGAGAAACACAGATTGTAGACCGGCATCAGGTCTTCTCTGACCGGCAATCTTTCCTGGCGAGAGTTATTATACGTCAATTGGTATAGTACCGGAAGCAGTTTAAGACGCGTAAAAGATTTATTTTCTGTTAAGTCCAACAATATTTAAATTAATTAATATGACAGCCGAATGTTTATTTGTTTTAAAGTTATGTTAGCTGCATAAAATTAGGCGCCCTTCAGAAGAGATTTTGTCATTTAAAAGTAGACATAGGGAAAAATAACACACGTAAATTTCGCTGTATACTAATTTCTCCTGTTGCTTCAGAATCCCAGGACCAGGGTCTAAATAAAAAATAATTTCTCTCTGCTCAGATATTCTCTTAACCTAGAAAAATCTGATTTATAAATCTGCATTGGAATTATGAATTACGATGAACACTGTACAAAAGAACTACTAAATTATATCCATCGAAAACTGAGCGAAGAATCCGAAGCTGACATTTCAAAAATAAGTTTTTTAAATTCAGATTTTTCCTACTCTCTTATCTACTACCCTCGGGCTCATTTCGATAATTAATTTTGTTTTGGCAGCTTTCCCCTTCAATAAATCACGTATAACAAAAATACTTTTGAGGTTTTTTTTATACGAAACCCGACCGAAACATGGTCTTATCAAAAGAAACCGTCTCGAGCGTGTTATTTAAATTACTACGAAAGAATGAGGCACCGGACCAAATAGACGATTTTCTCCCTCTAATTGACATTCCGGTAGAATAAACTCGACTTTGTAAATTCTTGAGGGCTTTGAAAACTCGCCGTATCGATTTCCGTAATTGAATGAAATTGCTTTTAGTTTTCCGGATCTCGGGCGGGGACATCTTTTTGAGGCCGCTCACGTTTTTTTTTGCCATAAAATGTTATGCACTTTCCTAATGTTTGTTTTGTTGAGCGGAAGTGAATCGTCTCTCCTATATGTTGACGTTCAATTTAGTTTCTGAAATATTGCTGTACCATTATTGATGTAAATTCCCAACACGTTCCAAGGGAGAACGTGTTACGCGTTTCTAGCACGATATTGGATTTGAAGTTCGTCTTTTTGTGCCGGCTAATATCCCTCTAATTGTCAACATTTTATTCATTTCTTTCAATTCTTCTGTTTCCTTATAAAGTATTCAAGGCGCTTTCCAATGTTAATTCAATTGCGTTTCCACTTTGAAATTTAAATTGTGTAAATATTTGAAGGTTACACTTACAGTAGGGTCAGTCAAAATGTGTCGCTACTTGAGCATTAACTTTTTTTCGATTCGACTCGAAGAGCCAAACTTTAAACTTATTCGAAAACTGAAGTGATTCTTCTAGGACATTTTTGGAACATTCCAAGGTTCTTTGTAGTTTACTCTTTCAACGACTCACACTGAAAGAAATAATATTACCAGAATTTCGGTAATTTTGTATTCTGCTATAGATGCAAAATTTTCTTTATCTTTACAAAAACAAATTGTGTTGGTTGTATACCAAGAAGTATTGAACGCACCCCCATTACGGTAAAATACATTTAGTTGTTATTACCAAATGGTATGAATTTATAATCACACGATTAGTTATTATTACAAAGGTATTAAGTTATAATTTTATACTGCATTCATAACATTAGGTTTGCTACTCCCACATAATCAAAGTGTTGATGGAAGCAAAAAAGTATTGCTGCACAGAAAAAATAAAGCATTCGTTTACTATTACAAAGTGAGTACTGTACAATTTTTACTGTATTTTTCCTACGTGTGATTTGTTATAAGCATTAGCGTCAGTGTAATAATATCCAACTTTTTGTTAAGGATGTTGAATTTCCATTGTTCGCCCTTCGCAGTTCGTGCAGTAGGTACTGTTAGTAGTTTCTGGCGTTCTTATGCTTACCAGCCATTAGTTACTGCGATTTGCGAACGTTTCTAAAGTGTGGCCATAAGTAACAGATATTTTTAGTGTTTTTGAAAGTTAGTGCGGTATCGGAAATGGCAGATGAAGATGTGGTGGCGTATTTGCATACGTGGGGTTTGCCCCAGTATGTCGACGTATTCAAACGTATAAGTACGAGTATTTCATTATCATAAAACGTTGACTAAGAAAGGTTGTTGGGTTTATTTCCATGTTACCTGTTACCATTGAATAAAATGTACCTATGCAATGCTGTTACCTAATGTTTATAAAACATCTTTATCACGTAGATTTTTTACGCGTCTTCCTCTGCAATCCCAGGGAGTAGGGATGGGCGATAACTGTTTTCACCTATCGATAAGTATCGGGTACTTACCTATCGATATATTTTACTTATCGATATGCCGATAATTATCGAAATATCGATGGTTATCGATATATCGATAACTATCGAAATATCGATAACTATCGATATGTCGATAGTTATCGATAGTTATCGATATATCGATAGTTATCGATATATCGATAGTTATCGATATGTCGATAGTTATCGATATAACGATAACTATCGAAATATCGATAACTATCGATATGTCGATAGTTATCGATATTTCGATAGTTATCGATATTTCGATAGTTATCGATATATCGATAGTTATCGATATATGATTACTATCGATAGGTATCGATATATCGATAGTTATCGATATATCGATTTTTTTAGCTCTACCTATTGTTATTCGATATATCGATAACTATCGATACCTATCGATATATCGAAAAAAATTCCCATGCCTACCAGGGAGAAACTGAAAGGTAGAAAACGACAACATCTCGTCGAAATATAGGTGGTACTTAGGTAATTAATGTAAAGATGTTTTATTTACTACTGGCGACATAGGAATTACACCCCAAACATAACAAATTGATATTTTGCATCTAGAACAGAAAACATTGGATTTAATCATATTATATTTCAGAACAAAACGTAAAAAAGGACACTTTACCGTTCCTAACACCAGAAATGGTAAAAGAACTAATACCTTCAATAGGCGACAGAGCCCAATTTCAGGGGCATTTGGATCACTGGAAGATGATAATTAACGAAATTCCACAATCGTCTCCATTACCAGTAAGTACAATCCGAGGTGCAATCCGTAGTGTGTGTAAATTTCTTAGGGTAAATTTAAATCGATTATAAACAGAGATGCATTGCCGGTGGATTTAAATTGGCTCTAACAATTTACAAAGAAATTAAAATATGTACATAATAGCATTGAATAAATTATTCAATGATAATAGTGAACGTTGGGCTGTTGGAAATTTATTAGTGAAGTGGAAGGGGTTCGAATCTATGTAAATTACCTTATTCGTAGTTATCCATTTGGTTCCATTTGATTTCAAAATTTATTTATTTTGAATCTGATCGATCCTGAATCAGTCCGAAGGCGTTTCTTAAAACCTACTATAAAGTCTTATAAAAGCGGAAAAATTTCGTCCACGAATGTCTGATAGCATATACAAAATTGAAAAATTTCGTCCCAACGGAACGCGTCGTTTATATCACGAAATTTGTGTATTTGCCTAATTTCCCTCAGTATTTCCGTTGATCCTGTCGATACCGTTTTTCCAATGAAAATAAGATATTTTTAAAAATGAAGTCAAAAATGTTTAGAGAGGCACATCCTGTTTGGCTGAGGAAAATTTTCTTGAATTCTGTGTATTTTTACTGACTGGAGACTGGACGATAAAACGCCTGCATTATTCGCCGTAATCTCCTCGTTTATTAAAGAAGACATCACTGGTGGCTAGGTTCGTTTATTTGATGATTCACATCAACAATAATCATCAACCAAAAAACGGGAATAATTCACAGACATTTTGATATCGCTAGGAAGTAGGAACCTACCGGCATATCATGTTGATAAATTTATAATCGATGTTTCTATTACTATAAGGTTATACCCGGTGCTGCCGAGATTGCGAGTACCTCATGGGCAACTGAGGATTATTTATTAGAAGATATTAGTGGCAATAATATACCTCTATCTGGGGAACCATTAAACCCTACCGAGCCAGAAGGGGCTAGGGATCTTGGAGCGCTACAAGAACAAAGAGGAGTAAGTATACATTTTTATGTAGGTATTTATTCTATATCGTTATCACTTTAAGTACGTTATACAGGGTGTTTTAACAAAAAAAGGTCCTATAGATATTTTATCCACGTGTAGTAGGTACTCATGAAAAGATGCCAAAAAGTCTTAATAAACATAGGTCCGCAAGCTAATTATTTCAGACATAGAGTTGATTTTGTGCCTTAATTTAAATATTTCTGTTTCCCTACATTTGACTTAAGTACTTAGAGCATCTGCTTTAAACTTCTGCAGTACCTTTCCTACAACTTTTCTAAATGTTCTTGTTTTTTACAAAATACGTTATACACCATATGGAAACGTTAACAACTTTGAAATAAAAAAAAAAACTTAATAACTCCGTAAAAACAATTTTTGGTCGATTTTGCACGAACTTTATACTTTCCCATCTTGGTTAAGGTTGGATGAACGAAACCGATTTTGTTTTCTGGTACTTCTATTAGTTACTTAACACTCTTATTTTTTAGCATCTTTTCTCTTATTATACGATATAAATGGTAAAAAAGCATCATTTTTAACAATTTATATCTTATAATTAGAGAAAAAATTTAAAAAAATAAGTGTCAAGTCACTAACAATACCTATCATTAGTCTGAAAAAATATCAGCTTAATCCGTCCAACTAGGTATAACCCTTTTTGAAAATAGCAAGTTCGTGCAAAATCGACCAAAACTTCGGCATTTTTAAAATATTTTTTAAGAGTTATTATCAACGTTTTCATTTGGCACATTCCCGAGTATTTACATTTACAAATTATGTATGTTTGTAAATGCAAATAGACACGAGAACTATTTTCTTCCACTAGGTGACAATCACACTTACTCCACCCGAAACTCTCAAGTGTTGACCGTCCCAGTCCATTTTACAGCCAAATATGAAAGAAGTCCATTATACAATTGTGTAAAGGCATTTAATGGACTTCCTTCAGATATTAGAAAAATTAAAAATAAAAATAAATTTAAAGCTGCACTTAAAAACTACCTAATGGACCAATGTTTTTACAAGGCAACTGACATGTACATGTGATAGAATATGTGATATAATATTTATATTTTGTTCTTTTGTAATTTTTATGTATATGTGTGTTTTTTATACCAAACTTTCATTGTGACCATGTCTATGTCAATAACGTTGATCAGAGACAATAAATTATTATTATTATTATTATTAATTTATTTCGTCAAAAAAAGAACATTTAGAAAAGGTACTACAGAGCCTTAATTATTTTACGCATTAACAAACATCGTTTGGTTGTTTTAATAATGTAATTTGTTGAAGAGATACGAGTTGATTTTGTATTGTTTTCAACAAATTACATTATTAAAACAAACGGTTTCTTTATGCGTAAAATAATTTATAGATCCTCTTTCAATTTGTACACAGACAATTCAATGTAGGAAAACAAAAATATTTAAATGTAGACACAAAGTCTCTATTTATGAAACACTTAGTTTGCGGACCTGTGTTTATTAAGATTTTTTGGCTTCTTTTCATGAGCACTATACGTGGATAAAATATCGGATATCGGATTTTTTGAAACACACTGTATACTCGCCTGTATAATGCTCATCGATGGCATAAACATGGGAGCAAATCGATTAATATACTGTTATTGTTATGTAGGACATATTGAAACTTCTCCACTCTTGTAATGATGGGAGAGCCTTACTTGTGGAAGCTAAGGAAACTGGGTGCCTTACGGGCAGAGGACGGCGCACTCTACAAATGCTTCATATTTTCTACTCTTGGGTTTGACGAACATTTCTTTGCCTACGAAGTTGACCCTAAACCCTCAGCAGAAGGAACTTATCTATTCCACGACAGTTTATCTTGTTTCACGCCCAATCATTTAATTTTTGCACCAAATGGCAAAAATTATATTATTATGAGGGAATATCTTTAAATAATTCCGATTAACTTTACCTACGAAATATTTTTTAAGTTTGCAAATGAGTTGAGTAGTTAAGTTATTTCTTTATATTTCAAAAATGGATTTATTACCTAGTTTTATTCGTTATTAAGTTTCGAATGTGTTATTTTCATTTATTGATTTATATAAGGTAGAGTTTATAGACTTTAATAAATGCTTTTTATATACAATCACAGCAAAGCTTTTTTATATAGTATATTTCACAGCTTTTTGATATGAGGTCATAACTCATATGTCATAAGGACAAAAAGGGTTGGTCGTAACTGAGTGAAAAGTAATAAGAGGCAACAACAAATCACAGCTTAACAAGATGTTTCAATCACCTATCCGTATGTGATTGGAATGTACTGTGCTTGGCAGCCATGCCTTAACGTCATTACAAATACCTTCGAACCATATACGTGACTGTAACATCTCGGTAAGCTGTGATCTCGGTGCCTTTTGACAAATAACAAGCCTCCTGTAAATAGGTCAAGTTGTGCCTCTTATTACTTTTCACTCGACGCAAATTTCAAAGAATTGTCACGGATATTTTGATAACATTTCAATTATTTTAATTCACACAACAACGTGCATTTAATACGCCAAAAATCTATTTCACTCTGATGGTGGCCCCTTGCTAATGTAGGAGGAGGTAAGAAAATAGGCGACCTTATATTAAAAGACGTGATTTGAATTTTACCTATTTTTCAAGTTATTTTGGACGTATAAGTACGTAGTGTAGTGATACCATTTTAGTGTTTTTCAGCATCCCAAGTTATGACATCGAATCTAGATATAGATATCGAGAGATATACTTTACGAGCACTATCTTTGTACAGTTTTGCTATTTATTCAAAGCACCCCTTTAGATCAATAGTGCACGGGAAAGGCAGCCTATTAATTTCAGGACAGGACCAGGTAGGTATGTTATACTTACAAATAAATGGACGTATATTACCCGTGAAGATATTTACTACGAATAAACTAATTCAGCTACAGTAGCAGTACTATACGTGGGAGATTATCGGTAAAAAATAGTTAATGTCTCTCAGTAATTCTGTATTAATAGCAGCAATAAGTTGCTATAATATCGTGGTGTGTTGCTACAGGTAGAAAGCTCTTGCTTGCTATACAAGGAAAAACTGTTATTTCGAACCAGATGGCGTGTGTAATTTCACATTCTGCGACATGACTTACCACCAAACTGTTTGGTACTGGTTATTCGACGGTACGCTTAAAGTACCAATTATCATATGCTATATTAATGCACCGCTTTGTTTTCTTTACCAAACCATTTTGTTGCTAGACAATCATGTTCTCTTTATCAGCACAGAACGGTTAGCAAGGCCCCATTTCCATTTTCATAATGTATAAATGACTACTCTGTATTAGTTACAAAATGAAGTTTACTCACAAGCACAATACGAACTGTAATTGTAACAAGAATAACATAGCAGTAATCTTTATGTAACTATTACCGAAATTCTTGCTGTGGCTATTTCATCTATAATTTCTTGTTAAAAGTTGCAATAATTTTGTTGCGATTAATATATTTTTTTCTCAGTGCACTAACCATTCTTCGGAGATTCCCTTTGAGCTTAGCCGGTCTATATCTAAGATGAATTCCATGGAGGTAGAGTAGTGTTCTAGAACACTGAATATACATACCTTCAAACCAGCGATTTTAAAAAGAAGCCTTTTATGGTACCTATCCCAAGTATCCCAAGGGTGATTTATATCAAAGTTGCACTTTTTAAATAGAACCCCCTGTGTATTTCGATTCTTTGGTTAATTTTAGTGTGACTTTATATATTTATACGTGATATCTAACTGCTCAATCGGTACTGAAATTGGAGAATATTATCAGCTGGAGAAAAAATTGGAGCAGCACCAAGTCTCCACCACATTATAATTTAAATTATAATGTGGTGAAAACTTGGTGTTGATTCCCTCGTTGATACTTAAGATTATAACATGTACATTTAACACAAACGAGCGCGAACTTCACTACTAATCATTTCGGCATCGATCTTGGAACTGATTTGAATACTCTCCAATTGACTTATATAACAAACGCTAGAAAAATCACAAAACATTCTCAAGAATTCACGAATAAGCAGATCATATTACTCGAATGTGACTGCCCTCATTCGTGATCGCCGGTGACTAATCTGGGTTGACTTGACAGCGCCTCATGGAGGCCGATGACGACCCGAGCAAGCATACCACAAAAGCGCCTTCAGAATTTTTTTATTGATGAACAGAAAAGAAGGTTCACATTCCCGTTAAAAATTCGACTTTATATGTACCATTATTTCTTAAGCCGGTTTTAAACGATCAATTTTCTACATGTAATTTTACATTATTAACGAACTTCGAAATCTCGAAAACGAATTTGTAGATCGGAGTTCGTGAATTGGCAGTATAAGTCAAAAAATAAGGAAGATATCCCCGATAGTTGAACCGAACCGAACTTCATGAAATTCAATATGGGCATAGCCCTAGCCATATAGTACGCAGTGTCAAGCCCGTTTGCTATATTTGTTTACACATTTATTTATACGTATCTTTCCTGATCATGTACTTTTAGAGTATATTCCAACGAAGTTGGGTGCGCTATTTCAGCATTCATCCGTCCGTCTGTCCGTTCGTCCGTAATTATTGCACTTCAGTCTCGATTTCGACGACACTGGGTTCGTTTAAATTACAGATGTAAAGTTGGCGCTTCGATGGTGGAAAAACTCCCTGTAACGGATACTGGATAAATTTTTTGGTAAGCGTAGACACACTTCCGCGCGACTTAGAACCTTCACTTGAATCACGACGTATTATATTATATATTATTCTAGATACTTTCTTCCACAGGAACTACTATTGGGAAATCTGACTGTCTTTCAAAAAATACGCGCAAACGAGCTGACTGTTGAGCACAAAAATAAGAAGCAACGATTAACGTCCACCACCAAAAAAGTCACCGTTCACATCCCTCTCGTCTATTTAACGACTTCCTTTTTATACTTTCCGCCTCTACTTCTTTATAAAAATTCTTGCGTTGTCAACGAAATTAATGTTTTCTTATAGACGAAATTTGCTTATCTTTACGTAGCGATAAAAAACTCTTTAAAAGTAACAGTGCAATTATTTACAGATTCACCCGAGGATTAACCTTATCTTAACTTTACAGTAAGGCTAGGGGCGCACTTCCGACTCTGTCGTACGATTGTTTAGTCGCAAAAACAAAACGGAGAATTTATAACACGATTGCTCGCACAAAAAGCGACTAAAAAGATGCAACCTGTTCTATCTTTACAGCGACGCGATTGGCGCATATTCAAATGAATCGTACGGAAAATCGCAAGTGCGCGCCTAGCCTAAGGTAAATCAAAATAAAGCGATTATTTAAGTAAAATCAGCATCAAATAAATTTGATACCAAATCAGATTGATTTCAAATTCAAATACCATGATGATCTCAAATCAACGACCACATTTACTTAATGAAAAATTAAAATTCACATACAGGGTGATCAATTTTCTTACTTATAGAGATATTTTTTGGCTACAGACGCTTCTAATAGAGGTAAATAAACAGGAAAAATAAAATTTAGAGTTCTGGTAATTAAGTTATACGGAATTAATTTTGAAAATATGGGGGCGATCAACTTCTTCACATTGCCCCCCCCCCCCATTGCGTCAAAAGCGAACTTTTTTCTGAAAAAATCAATAATTCTTGGTAATTCATTAAACTAGTTTCGCAAAAAATCAATGCAACGCAAAATTTAAAAAATGGAGTTTCTCGAATATATTAATAAATAAGAAAGTTGATATTGCGCATGTGCACATTAATCGTCAAGATTTTTCTTGGCTACCGAATTCAAAAAGAACGAACTAAATATATTGAATACTGTTGGAGTAGTTAAGGCCGTCTACAGTTACTTTTTACTGAAGTGATGTACATTAAATGTTATGTATTGTATAAATTACTTTCTATAATGAAGTATTGCATTTAAGCCTAATATATTGTTGTGTAAGCTACGTTACGTGGACCTTTTCTTTGGCATCAGCGCCTTTAATAACGAGGGGTCATTTAGTATAATGAAAATATTAATTTTTAAAGTTAGATGTAATCGCTAATTTTAGATTGATCATGTTATTTCGAGGTCTATAATATTTTGTTTCAGGTTTATTAGATGTTGATTTTGGTTAAATAATCGCGCCCTTATTGTAAAATTGTATCTCTTTTAAATCTGGTCAGTGCGATATGAGTTCGTTATCGCGGCGTAAAGCTAATTAGTTTCAAGATAAGCAAATTTCACCGACGAAAACACAGGTGTTTAATTTATTCGAAAACGTAGGCAAGGGGGAAGGGAAAGAAAGGAAGGGAAGAATGTTTTAAATAGAAGACACGGACGTGAAACGAGGCTTTTTTGTGAGAGTTTTGTTAGTGTATGGCGGTCTATCGTAATCGAGTTTCTTTTTAGAAAGACAGTAAGTCTTTATAATCGTAAAGTTGTTGCAATTGAAGAACGATAGAGCGTGTTTTAAGAGTTTTCTTTACGTCTTTATAGAAGTGATTGTTATAATTCGAGTGAGTTGAAGCGTTGTTCACGCTTACGAAATTAATTTCTGAATTTGTGTACATCGTGCGTTTATCGCAGTGAAGTTCTCACCCACTATTACGTCTAAAATTACATCAAAATCAGTTTCTGTAAATCGAGAAAAAAATGCTTTTTTAAAATAATTATTTGGAATTCTGGAGTAATGAAGAGAGCTCTCTCCAGACAAAACGTGTAATTTATTATTCATTAACGATCAGTATGTATTGTCCTGCATTTAAAGCGACCGTAATCACACATTGCAAAAGTTCCAAGAGTATTGACTTTGTGTAAATCATTTGGCTAATTGCACAGGCATCTGATGCCAATGAAGTGGCAATATTTTGTTGTTACGCATCAATTACGTCAGAACCGTATGCATATTTAGCAATGCTGATGAGGTAGGAAGCCGATGAATCAGTAGGTATGCTTCACATAATTAGTTTTATGCAAATATACCGTAAAACTACTCACGAGCCGAACGGGCTCTAAAAAGTGCAATTTGATTTACTAACGGTCGCCTCGTTTTTGCCAATGCCGCGAAAAAGTTAACGTGAATGCGAAATTATTTAATTTGCGAAACGCCCTTTGAAATAGTTACCGCAATCTCTAGAAATTAGCTTCCGGTTGTTCAGTTATGCGCGTTTAAGTGGAAGAAATACCACGTTTTGAATACAGATGAGTTTTCAAGAGGTGGTATTAAGTAAAATTAACCCGTACGTATGTAATCCGGGTGTTTAAGCTAAATTAGCGCTGCAAATGTCTAGGAATTTAAAACATTCTCTTCGCAGTATAATAGATATCTATAATAATAATGTAGCTCTAGAGGTTATGTATATGCTTAGACAGAAAATGGACAAATCGTTTGCTTGGAAATTCGAAATGTTGTAACCTTACCTAAAGGCAAACGTTGCTCGAATACAGTGTACGGTATTGAAAATTGTACCTATTATTCCGCAGATAGATACATTGATGAATAGCCGAGGGGTGTATGTATGCGTATGGAAATATTATTCAAAGTTATGTTAATATCACAAATAATTATGACCAATTGATGACGAATTTCACGAGTGATTCTTGTGCTGTATTATTCCTTTCTACCACTATCCATTATTTTATGAACAAAAAACATATAAACGTAGGTGTGTCGTTACTAGTGATGGGCGATAAATGTAATTGTTATCGATTTATCGATAATTCTGTTTAGTCTGTTTCTACTATCTCGTTCCCTCACGATATTGCTGACGCCCTGAACAATTTTTTACCAGTGATCATGGTACATGTTCTACATACTTCTTTTACAATTAATTCATAAAGTTAAATTTCATTGAAAAAGCTTTCGCGCACATGTTTCGTTTTAATATTTTCCAAAGTTGAACAAAAATTGTGAAATTACGAACAGACGCGTAAAAATATTTAGATCTTTGATACAAATCGTTTGCCTCTTTTTTAAATATAAAGCAGACAAGACATTTTACTCAGATAGTATAAGTCAACTGAAAAGGGAATTAACTGAAGTAATTCCTCAATCTTGACTAACAACCTTAATTCACAAGCAGATGGGTCCTGCATATTCCCTCTTTGATTTTAATTAACAAAGGCCAGACAGTTACTATAAATTTGTGTACAATTGCAGAATTTAAAGCAGCAGTCCGATAAACCTGGGGGATGCTGCTATTCGCAGAGATGGAGAATCCGACTTAGTATTCTAATAAAATGATCTAGGTCAATTCCCTGATGTAATCTTTACTAAAGACTGCTTAATTACGTCTTAAGGGTAATCTCTAATGAGATACCGCTCAACAGAGAAAAAACGATCGGACAAGAAAAGTTCGACAACTGCGTTTAATCTTATCTAAAATAAGCCATCACGGAAAGCTCTATAAATCCTGCTTCATGACCGTTAAATACACATTCGTCTCTTTTGGACTAATTAAGGATGTTTAAGTACCTACTTCGTAATGTAGATTGCCGATCTTTATTAGGTTTAAACGTTGGAGCTAAGATTCCAACTTTAAAATACCGCTTGTCACACTACTAACTGAGTCAAGTGTCTAGTTTTCGTTTTTATTCCAGAATAATTTATGGGCTTGAAGGAAATAAACGTGCACGTAGAGAATTATAAACACGTTTGCCACAGTTCACACACTAAAACCGCATGGTATTTTGTATCTTTATCGGGAGCAGAATGTTGGTTAATTTGCAAATCCTAGAGATAATAGCTGCGTTGCAATGTATTTTCTTTTCTGCTAATGAAGCCAAAATGAAACAAGATAACTCCATTTTTTGTCCTTTTTAATTGTGCTACCTAATACCCAAAATGTGACAAGGCACTGCGATCTCTGACGGAGAAAGCATCCCAAGTTCATAACACGTTTAAAATCAAGCTATTGAAAGTAATAAATACTTTAAATGATTTTTGGCGTTTAAAGAAAATTAACATTGGTATGATCCCTTAGAGAGGACCCACTAATTAAAAATTTAGTTGACTCAAGAATAGATAAGTAATTGACCTATTCCAATCCCCTTATCTCCCTCCCAAGCGCTGTTTACTGCCAGTTATGTTAGATAAGATGTTGTCATTGAATATAATGAATATATATACCAAGCAGATCAAAATGCAATGACTAGGATAACTAAATAAAATTGCATGTCATCTCCCATAAAAATTCAGCTATCTCTGACTGATAAGAGAGTTTAGAATTAAATTGGCTCAAACTCCATATAAATCCTCCTGAATGAGAGAAAAAGTATTTCGACTCGATCCAAAACTAATTCGAGAATCCCGGAAAATCCAGTTAATCGCCAGAATAGAATACTTTTTTTTACAATTAAACCGACATTGAATTTATTCTCGATGATTATAACTACACTTGAACGTGCCCGTAGAAAAACGTGCTCGCAATGAATAAGGAAACGAAAAGGGTAGTCTCACATGCTCATTCAACTTGCACCAATAAAAACCGGATACAAATTTTTCGATGCGCGAATTTTGAATTTGAACTTTCAGCCTTTACAGGCCTAAAAACTTGTGTTTCGCTTGTAAGCTACGTTCTAAAGTTCTTTTAATACAATATTCAGTAATATTTCGGGGAATAGAATTAACGGCGTGACCCAAGTTTTTGGATATGCCATTCCTTAAATTTACTCAAAATTTCTACTCAAAATGGAACACCCTTATACAGGAGTGCGGAGAATTCTGAAAAAAAACCTTAAAACCGAGATTTCTAATATGGTAATTTTTAAAAGTGAAATTAATAACCGAGTTCATATTTTGAAAAAGAAAAAAAAACGAAATGGAATAGATGTGTGGAAATTAATTCTATTATAAATAATTTCGTGTTTTGGCATTGCAAAAAACTGAATTTTGTTTATGTTAATTTTATTTTTATACATATACGGCTAGCACAATCGGTTCAATAACTTTACATCGTCAACGGAATATCGTAGAACTTTCGAGGTTTCGGCATTATATTCGTACTATCTGTTATTCCTGCATTGCTTAGTGTGAAACTTGAAAGACATTCTTAAAGTTGATAATTTTAGAATATCCTTAAGTACATGTCTCCTATGTCTCCTTTTTCGATCGAGATCCCGATAACGAAATACCTCAGGTTTGGGGTTTTCAGCATTAGGTTCGTATTATAGAGTTATTCCTGCATCGATTACTCAGAAAGCTGAAAGTAATTGTTGAAGTCTATAATTTACGAAATTCGCTGAAAAGGATGGTTTTATAAATATATCTCCGTAACGGAATATTGTCGATCCTTCGGCGTTTCAGCATTAGATATTATGTACAATTGAGTAATTTTTGCGTCACTTAAAAGCTACACTGATCACATAAAAAATTCGCGTAAATCTAGTGATGGTACATCAGAGACTTTTTTAACTTGCCTTTCAAATGTGCAATGGCAACCAGTCACTAAGCCACCCACAATGCACCTGTCCAGCTAGCTCTCACTCACAAAAACAATTAATATGAAACTCTTAAAATCCAGGATCGTAATTTCGGCTCTGACACTGATAATGTTACAAAACTGTTTATTAGAATACAACACAACTTTATTGGATAATAAAAGGTCGCACGCTACAAGCGCTCGATCGAAGAAATGCTCTTATCTAAACGCGCACCTGCGACAACATCTGTTTACAAAATGAACTTTTAGCGATAAGCCTAATACCTGACACGATAACCTACTACAATTCTAAGAAATGTCCGTTAACGCAATTTTCCAAGAAAATAAACAAATTTTTTGGTTCTGCTAAAAATCGAACCACAGCTTTTTTACAGATACTCTAGCAAATAAAACCATTTATGTTTCCGATCTTAAATAGTTATTAGATGATATTGCTCTCATTTATACCAGTATGTTACCTGCGTCTCTCGGGTTTCATTTTTCTAACGCTTTTTGCACTGTCGTCTTGCCATATCTTATATATTATTTTAGTTTAGTTTTAGTATTTTCAAATAGCCACCATTATATCTTTCTAGTTCATTACGAATAAGATTAGAAATAAGTTTCTTACTTTTTCTTGCTAAACCCGATGGCATTTTTGTGTTATACAATTTGGCGCAGAATATCACAGACTTACGGAAGTCATGCTTCTATAAATTGTTCGTTATTAAACTAACGGATTTTTATCGGCTAATGTAGCAAAAATGCGATAAATTAATGAAAACGGTAGCAAGCAGTTGTCAAATTTGACGTACCACAATGTAAACGTAAACTACCACAGTTTCGATTGACAGATAAACACAAAAAAAAACCTTTTCACTAAAGGTTTTTGGTTTTATTTTTAAATAACGCATAACTCAAGAGCCTATATTTTGTGAAATACATTGATCAGTCTGTAATTCCAGCCTTTATTGTGGTTTAAAATGATTTTTCTTTGTTAAAGCATGGCAATATTCCCCAAAAACAGAATTGATGACGTGGGCGCAAACTAGGGAAAATCCTACTTTAGCAGAGATTGTGGCGTAAACAGAAATTTTCGTGTAACCTTAGACAATCACGTCGTATCCCACGACTCTAAGGCGCTCAACTCGCAATTAAAAAGTAAGGCCCGCACTAAAGACAACTTGTCAATAAACATGCCGGAGCCCTACACAGATCAAAATGAATTTTTTTTAATTTGTTGCTATGATAAAGTGTCAATGTAGAAATTAAAAAAAAATGTATATTCGTCATTGAGGAAGAAGGGCACGACCAAAAAATGGAGAACAGCGTTACCATCATTAATCAAAATGATTGATTGCAAATCATCGCCTTAGAAACTTATGTATTTAGCCTCTTCATAAGGACCCTAAGAATATGACTTGGAAGTACTTCGAAAGAGGAAAGTGAGAAAATAAAAATTAGAACTTTTTTCCTTGAATTACACCGAAACTCCCCGGAAAAGTAATTTCCAGCAATTTGTACGTTTTTATTTAGACATCCTCGACTATCTTTTAAATGAAAATCCCATGCCTCGAGCTGGCGAATCGGAATTAATGACCAGGACGCCTGTATTTTTCATTCTTTTGTTTTCAAGAATTACCGGTGACAAGCCGTGCTTAGTTCATCAGCGAATCAATACCGGTACCCTCCACGGATATGACAAATTTCGGACGCGTTTGTTTACTATCTCAATTCGGCAGCAGACAAACAATTCAAAATTAAATGGCACTCCCGGTCCTAGTAGTATAGTGAGAACGTTGAAGGATGCCAAAGGAATGAACTACGTAGGCGTAATCTAATTTTAAATCTTTGCGATGACACAAAGTTTTCAATTATCTTAATTATTGTTGGCGTACTAACAAAAATAACTGATGTATGTGTGTTTTAGGTCGCTTATTGTTTAATTAACGGCCACTTCCTTATCCTTTTGTAACGTTAATTTAAACAAATGGATGACGCACAAAATAAACTTCGGTATCGGGTTTTTCGATCTGCAGATATTTGTACCGCAATTATTTGAGATTCCAATGAATTACCAACGCTCGCAAATATTTGACACTGTTTAAAGTGACACAAATGGAAATTCACTGAAGCCCTCTTTGTGGGTAATTTTCGGTCGTGGTCATCGGACAATAAAGTGTTGGATATTGAAGGCGCCGGCGCCAGGTGTATTTTTATGTTTTCTAGCTCACATCATAGTTACTTTCAAGTTGGCTGTGAAAAATGAATGACTCGAATTTAATGTACCCAAAACCCGTTTCCATTGAGCGAACGTAATTCTTCGAAGGTATCTCAACGTACCAAAATGAGTTTTTATTGGTTCTTCTCGAAAATTCCCGAAAGATTTCGTACCCCGGAATATTACCTCTTCCGTTTTCCCACTTAAATTGGTGCACATATTAATATTCTTTGATTACAAATGCAGGTTGTCGAAAATTCATTCTTGATGTATATCGAACTAATTCAAAATTCAGTAATGACGCATATGCAAATTGGAGTCTTGAACATTTAAATACTGCAGTTCGACGACTATAAAATTAGTATAGGTATCGGTATCGCCATTTTGTTCTTTTTTTTTCGTATAACATTTTGAAGTTTGGGATAGTTCCAGACACGTACGTATATTGTGACCAGATTACGCCATAATTTTAAGAGCTAGCGCCATCACCAAGCAGTAAAGCGAGGTAATTTTGACATCACGATATATGCGCACTCATAGCTTTGACTCCACCAATAGATATGTCTCGTCCAGACGTTGCATTTTCAATTTCTGAGTAACCTCATCCGACACTCCATTCTCGATATATTTGCACTTAACGTTTTCACATCATCAATAGATATGTCTCGTCCAGACGCATTTCCACAAAAATTTAAAAAAATGCGCTATTGTGGCCACTTTGTCCGCTCGTTTTGAGACGCTACTAGTTTTTTATCTTAAGAGCTATGGTTCTACTTTTTTCGCTATTTGGTTCGTTATGGTGCCGAGGCTTGCACCAAGGAAGGATTTTTTCTGTACCGATTACAAAAAAAGTTATTGTAAAAAAAACAAAAAACCGTTTTTTACATGTTCCATAATTTTACACTTTTGCCGTTTATTAACGATCCTAGAGATCGTTTATAATTTTGCATTGCTGTCTGTCGTCTGCCTGTTGGTCTGTCCGTCTATTCCTTTGTCTGTCTGTCCCTCTATCTGTCCGTGTGAACGATAACTTTGTTTAGAAATGTCCGATCGCTTTTACATCTCCGTTAGTTATGAACTGAATTGCATGAAATTCAATATGGGCATATAATACGCAATGCCAAAAGTTGAGTCGAATCGATTCAAAATTCACAGTGCCCTTTTCGCATCTTGACCATTTATAAACCGAATTGCAAACTTTTTTAATTATAAAAGTATTTAAATGAAATTTGATACATAGGCACTTGGAATAAATGAAAATCCAACGCCAATTTCAAAATTACTTCAAAATTTAGGTTTGCGCATTCGCAGTTCCAACTTTCTTATTTAAAAAAGCGTTGAAATGAAACTCTTCTTATAACAGAAGTTGCATCTTACAAATGGGAAATGCATGCAAGTGGAAATGCGCTTTTTGTAAATTGTTTACGATTACTTTTTAACTTGTTGCCTTTGTGTGTGCTCTCGTCCGACACTTTGTTTTCGAGATATGAGGAATTATAACTTATCTAGAAAAGATACTGGAGAGGAGGGTAGTGGGAATTAATTCCAGCTGTTGAGACTTTTCATTAGAATTATGTGAAGGGTAATACCAGTTTTTGGGGAGTTATGGGTTAAACAGTTTTACACAGAATTTAACGTAATTTGTAATACGTATAAAAATAAGTGCCTCCCTCTCCTCCCACTTAGAGGTTTGAGTGTCATATTATAAAGTAATGCGCTCAATTGCGCCACTGGAATTAAATCTAGCGCCCTGAAAATGTTTAACCCCTGAAATAAATCTTGGAATAGAAAAAATCTGAACATGAGAACTCTATTTGGATCGTACAATGGATTCGAATAAACATACAATTGATGGATTGACAAAGGCAAAAGAATTTCTTTCGATACTTATGTGCGATAAATAATCAAGAGAAACCTGAAATAAAGAGAGAGGCACAAATCCGTTACATTTACCTCACACACAGGTATTGATGAGCTGTGGCCGCTGAAACCTTTAACTTTGCGCATTGCTTTTAACTTTTGTCATTTCCTAAGCTTTTTCGGTTAGCTTTGCTTCCTTGTCTTCATATGCCATGTTTAGCTGTTGCGCTTTTTCGAATTTTCACCTCTTTCGGCATTTTTCTTCAGCAATTTTGATTGCTTCGTAATTTCAGTTTTTTCGTTAGGTTTCTCAAAATCTATACATTTCTCGGTTTATTCGGCGCTTTATTGCTAATGTTTGATCGAAATATTCATTTAGTTGTGTGTAATTAAAATTTTGTTTCGACACCGCGTACGTAGAATAGTTTGATAATTTTTAGCGCATTTCCACAAAAATTAAAAAAAAATGCGCTCTTGTGGCCACTTTACGCGTCCGTCCGCTCGTTCGTTGAGACGCTACTAGTTCTTTATCTTAACAGCTATTGTTCTACTTTTTTCGCTATTTGGTTCGTTATGGTGTCGAGGCTTGCACCAAGGAAGGAATTTTTTCTGCGTTTATTGCTAAAAAAGTTATTGTAAAAAAACCAAAAAACCGTTTTTTACATGTTCCATAATTTTACACTTTTGCCGTTTATTGACGATCCTAGAGATCGTTTATAATTTTGTATTGCTCTATCGTCTGTCTGTTGGTCTGTCCGTCTGTTCCTTTGTCTGTCCCTCTATATGTCCGTGTGAACGATAATTTTGTTTAGAAATGTCCGATCGCTTTTAGATCTCCCTTAGTTACGAACTGAATTGCATGAAATGAATATGGGTATAGCTTTAGCCATATAATACGCAATGCCAAAAGTTGAGTTGAATCGATTCAAAATTCACAGTACCCTTTTCGCATTTCGACCACTTATAAACCGAATTGCAAACTTTTCTATTTATAAAAGTATTTGAATGAAATTTGATACATAGGCACTTGGAATAAATGAAAATCTAACACCAGTTTCAAAATTTGGTTTTGCGCATGCGCAGTGCCAACTTTTTTATTTATGGAAGCATTTAAATAAAATTTGATACATAGGCGCTTGGAACAAAGGAAAATCTAACGTTAGTTTCAAAATTTAGATTTGCGCATGCGCAGTTCCAACTTTCTTATTTAAAAAAGGATTGAAATGAAATTCTTCTTACAAGCTGAAATTGAAGTAGCACGTCAAAAATGGATTGCACATTTGCAACGCTGTCTTTCATATTTGTGGCCGGATTTTTACGATTTTAACAGAAGTTGCATCTTACAAATGGGAAATGAAAGTAAGTGGAAATGCGCTTTTTGTAAATCGTTTACCAGTGGCGTAACTAGGTAGGTGCCAAAGGTGCCGCGGCACCGCGCTGTGAAGGCGAG